>NC_091120.1:54963207-55200707 GCF_040183065.1 Periplaneta americana
TGCGCACCCTGCACAACTCAACGATGATGCAATTCAGCCCATGTCCCTTGTAATATAAGAGGGGTAATTTGTTGAAAAATTTGAGTAGTTTTTACTCTCAGATCATCAATGTCCCTGAGTTTCTGTCTTTAATAAAACCCCACACGAAGAAGTCAGGAGGGGTCAGCTCTGGAGAGTTTGGGGGCCAAGCCAAGAGATAGCTGCTTCTCGTACTGCGACCTCCTGTACGTTTTTTTTTAACACAGAGCCTGTTTCTACAAATGTTCGAACCACAACATTATGGAATCGTATTTAGGTACATTACGCACACCATACTAAAGTCGAAATTTTCTTTGAACTCTTAATACTAAAATTTATCATACCAAAGAACACATTGTGCCCAATGTTGATTTGTAGGAGCCATTTTAATCATCTACGGTTTTCATTTGTCCTTTCAAATTATGCATTGTTGATTGTCACATATATGGAAACTCCCATCTTTTAATCATAAATAATCAAAAAGAAATTTTCCTACTATCATAATAGTTTTATAATACTAAATTAATATTATCCATACCCAAACGGATCAGACTGTAAATCATTTTACCGAGGAATGTTGATAATGTATCGAATTCATAATTCTGAAATTGTCTCATATGTACGGAGAGCATGTCATATACTGTAAATGTTTCAAAATATTAATAAATCCGCTTGAGATGTCAAATCACCTAGACAAATAAAATAGATAAATATAATGTAACAAAGTCCCTATTGTTGTAGTTACCTCTGTGACAAGAAATACTACATCATTCCGTACAGACTTTGAAAATTTTCTATGCAGTTTGCGTTAATTTAACGGAAGAGGGAGAATAAAAAATATCGTACAGAAGCAGTAAAGAAAAATAGGATCTACGTGATACAATTTCTGTTCAAGAATCGTTTCAAATACAGAAACTTTTCTATTTGGAAAACAAGTTCTTTCTTTTCTTTTTTACGAATCGTAACATACGAAAACGAAGATGAGGACGACAACGAAAGAATGAGAGAGACAGGACAGAAACAGGGCAGGGGAACTGGCAGAAAGAAGACGAAGAAAACATCAAGCTCAAACAAGAGAGAACACAATAATAATTGTGATATGAACTGGAAAACTGATATTACCTCCTATTCGATGTTTGGCTTTTCCAGGGATCTGGGTTCTGGCATTCGACAACGCATGCACCAGGCCATAATGGGGAGTTACAATATATTGGTACGCCCACCCAAGTTAGAAGGGACGGAGGAGGGCACCATCTGTTTTTGGCTCTGACAGTATGATTTTTTTTTTTTTACAATTCTCGAAGTAATAATTCGTCTTCTTTAGGTCTGATCACTATAGTAATATCGAAAACACGGATAAACATCCAACAATTCTGTTAATACTATTAACTCTTCTCACCAGGAACAAAATAATGGTGCATAGATCATTACAGTGACATTGAATACAGAAATTAATAACAAAATCCAAGAACAGTGTTGTGCGAAGTTCACAATTCGCCTTATGTATTAATATAATACACGACACCAAAAAGTATTGGCTGGCACACTCAATGTTTTTTCTATAAGATCTCTATAAAGGTCAAATTTAAGAAAATAAAATTTTTAATCTTTAATATAATGTAAAACTAAAAATCTTTTACAGAAATCACAACAACATTAACACAAAATAATTATTTAAAAAAGAAAATCCATTTTCTGATTTCAAATAAAGTATTAGTATATTATACTAATGCATATAATAGGTTTCTGTAATGTATTTTCAGCATCCTGTATATGCATGCCATTAGCACCGGGTTCCTGGTTGAAGACCTGCAGTTATTACTGTAAATATTTCGACCAGGTTCAGAACGTTATTCAATCATTTAATGTGAAAGATGCATCTGCAATACCAATAGCCCAATGTTGGTTGATTTGAACATAAAACAACTGGAATACATTGAATCGAATTATGGATTTATTCCTGATTGCATAACAGCTTAGAAATGTCTGGTACAAAACTAGTTGATCAGATTTCCCTATTGCGAAATATCTGGAAGATAAAACTGGCAAAATAATATCTGCGAAAATAACATATGTTGAAAAAAGTTGTGGATATTACAAACTTTGCAAGATTAGTGACAGTCTTTCTGGAGATAAGAATTCCTTTGAAGAACTAACAGAAGTTGAAAAAATGTTGTACAGGATTTTACGTATGCCCCAGTTATTTCAACAGACGTAGAAAGAAGCTTTTCTACATATAAGGCCATGCTATCAGATAGACGACAATCGTGTTCTGTTAATAACTGTACAAATATCATTTGTTGTGCATTGTAACAATATTTGTAAGAAAAGTGTTAACGGATCACATGTGCATTAATAACTGACACTCATTGTAAAGAAAAGGAAAGACAAAAAACATTATTCAAGTGCTTTTGCGAATAGAGTATCATGAAGCCATTACAAAGAAACCGTGGTTTTAATAATTGAGGTTTTGTTTGCGTACTGTATGAAATCATACATGTAAAGTATAAATAATTTGTTTAAGATGAAATGTTTAATTAGTTTTGTAAATCTGTAATCATATTAAAGGATCTGTAGAAAATTAATTGCAGAAAAGTTAGGAAACTGTGTCATTTCTATTGTGTCGTCTGCACGTCAACACATCGTGTAAATGACCGTCGCTTGTACACAGGGAACACGTTGGAACCTTTCCTATGATGTCATTGTCTGTCATGTGCTCCGTCTGCACCGCTCTACTTATTACTAATATATCGTCTCACATAGAAATGAAATTTTACTTATAACTTACATACAAATGACTTCCTATGCTGAGCAAGATTAATCCAGCCCCTACCATTATATTCCACCTCCCTCAAATCCATTTTAATATTATTTTCCCATGTACGTCTCGGCTTCCCCAAAGGTATTTTTACCCTCACTCTTCCAACTAACACTCTATATGTTTTTTTTCTAATTCACCCATTCGTGCTACATGCCCTGTCCGTATCAAACGTCTGAATTTAACCCTTCAGTGGTCACGCACTCAAATGCAACGTTAGTGGTCGCGTGGATCACAATTTCGATTCATATTTTAAGTTAATATTTTTACATGTAATTTTATTTTTTAACTTTTTCTGGTTAATTATTAATTATTACACATTAGTAGAGTACAATTGTATTCATTTTTCATTATTCACATATCAATTTATTGTAGAAGCTAAGAAAGTTTCCATGGAACCCAATCGTGATACAAGAATGCACCAACTTAATTAAGCGCCAAAAGAAATATTTGCTTAACATTTGTCAATTACAATGACAAACTGAAGGGTTAAAGAAATATACAAAGGAAAAGTACCCAGATTACAGATGCGATAAGTGCTGATATCTCGGATCACCAATCATAAATAAAGTACTGGATCACTATTGTGATCCACGCTACCACTGAAGGATTAATGTTCCTAATTATGTTAGGTGAAGGATGAAATGCGTGCAGTTCTGCGTTGAGGAGTGAAATGTTAAATTACTGAAATGAAAGAAGAAAGCATATTAACAATCGGTAACAGCCAAGAACAATCCAATTTAGTCCACACCAGTGGAGTAACGGTTAGTGCGTCTGGCCGCGAAACCAGGTGGCCCGGGTTCGATTCCCGGTCGGGATAAGTTACCTGGTTGAGGTTTTTTCCGGGGTTTTCCCTCAACCCAATATGAGCAAATGCTGGGTAGCTTTCGGTGTTTAACTTAAGACTCATTTCACCGGCATTATCACCTTCATCTCATTCAGACGCTAAATAACCTAAGATGTTGATAAAGCGTCGTAAAATAACCTACTAAAATAAAAAACAATCCAATTTTGATGATAATGGTGGTGGTGGTGTTGATAGGAATAATAATAATAATAATAATAATAATAATAATAATAATAATAATAATAATAATAAATCCGACCACATTTCTATGAAGTTTAGTTCATTGTTTCCAAGGATGCAAAGCTACAACCTGAGCAGTATGGATTTGAATTTCTCAATGCTATGCATGATTGCCATTTTTATTTAACTATACGAAAAAACACAATTCCGGTAACTTAATGTATATTTTATTTCTTATAAATACACTTTTCCTATATAAGTTTATAGTTGTGCAAATTATGAATTTATTTCACGATATAACTCATCTTTCTGGATCCCGCATTTGATATTCTCTAAAATTTATTCCGACGTATTTATTTTTGCAGGGAGAGTTTTGTTTAAAAAAAAGAAAGTAAATTTCATAATAGAAATGCCAGTCAGGCCAGACTTTTATCGCCTGGTGACGTAGTGTTCACTTTAATGTACCCCGAGATGAACTTCATTGCTCATGTCCGCCCTTAGAAAAAATTGCAGTACGAAATCACCGACATTAAAAATTAAGAAAAATTATTCTATATAGAAGAGTAAGGGGAGAAGGAGAGACTATAAAAATATAGTGTAAACTTCAAAACGACAGAGAATGTTCCCATACTACTTGCTTGCACCCGACTACTGAGCGGACTCCGTGCATCTCTCTCTACGTCCTACCATATAATATATTTTTACTCTCTTGCTCTCTCTCTCTCTCTCTCTCTCTCTCTTTTGTAGTATAATGCGTCACTTTCGGGTGGGATGATCTTACGCTAGATTTAGCATTTCCACAGTTTATGGGCACTAGCCTGGCCATAAACTTTGTAGGAAAGGACGTATATGTAATATATTGGAGTAGCGGCGGACCTCTCCGAGCTCCGGCTACGGTAGTTTTATGGATGGAGAAGGTGCAGATCCGCGGGTGGGGGAGGAATGGGGTTGTGTTCCAAGAGTCGGATTGCGCACGTAGCTTAGCAATGATACGAAAATAGCATTGCTGCAGATCCTCTCATGTTTGGAGGTGATACTCAACTTGCCTGCAGGCTAATGTGTTGTTAGGAAACATGGTTATGAAGTTGATAAATGTATTATTGTCGTTTTACAATATTTATGATCCGAATGGAATTTTACCAAATCAATATAAAACAGTTACTTTCGAAATTGAAGTGTAGTAAATAATATGCATATGAAATAAAAAAATAAATAAATAAATAAATAAATAACTAAATAAATAAATAAATAAATAAATAAATAAATCAATCAATCAATCAAAAGAACTGAATACAAGAGAAAAGTATTAAAAACGCGAACGAAAGCAAGAAAACCACGAATGCAAGTAAAAAAAAAACAGGAATGTTAGTAAAAGTAGAACAGCAGTGTAGTCAGAAGAAAAGATGAATGTAGACCAGCAAATAGGAAAGTAAACAAGCCATGAGGCTTTATCTTCCCCTCTATCTCTAACAGGAATGTAGCCAAGTAAAGAGGAATGTGACCAAGCAAATAATAAAGTAAATCAAGCAAAGAGTAAAATAAGCAAGCACACAGACAAGTAAGCAAACAGACAAGTAAGCAAACAAAGAGACAAGTAAGCAGGCAAACAGACAAGTAAGCAGGCAAACAGACAAGCAAGCAGGCAAACAGACAAGCAAGCAAGCAAACAGACAAGCAAGCAAGCAAACAGACAAGCAAGCAAGCAAACAGACAAGCAAGCAAGCAAACAGACAAGTAAGCAAGCAAACGGACAAGTAAGCAAGCAAACAGCCAAGTAAGCAAGCAAACAGACAAGCAATCAGGCAAACAGACAAGTAAGCAGGCAAACAGACAAGTAAGCAAGCAAACAGACAAGTAAGCAAGCAAACAGACAAGCAATCAGGCAAACAGACAAGTAAGCAGGCAAACAGACAAGTAATCAGGCAAACAGACATGTAAGCAAGCAAACAGACAAGTAAGCAGGCAAATAGACAAGTAAGCAAGCAAACAACCAAGTAAGCAAACAAACAGACAAGTAAGCATTAAGCAAGCAAACAGACAAGTAAGCATTAAGCAAGCAAACAGACAAGTAAGCAAGCAAACAGACAAGTAAGCAGGCAAACAGACAAGTAAGCAGGCAAACAGACAAGTAAGCAGGCAAACAGACAAGTAAGCAGGCAAACAGACAAGTAAGCAGGCAAACAACCAAGTAAGCAAACAAACAGACAAGTAAGCATTAAGCAAGCAAACAGACAAGTAAGCATTAAGCAAGCAAACAGACAAGTAAGCAAGCAAACAGACAAGTAAGCAGGCAAACAGACAAGTAAGCAGGCAAACAGACAAGTAAGCAGGCAAACAGACAAGTAAGCAGGCAAACAGACAAGTAAGCAGGCAAACAGACAAGTAAGCAGGCAAACAGACAAATAAGCAGGCAAACAGTAAAATGAGCAAGAAAACAGGCAATAAGCAAGAAAACAGACACGTAAGCAAGCAAACAGACACGTAAGCAAGCAAACAGACAAGTAAGCAAGCAAACAAACAAGTAAGCAGGCAAACAGACAAGTAAGCAAGCAAACAAACAAGTAAGCAGGCAAACAGACAAGTAAGCAGGCAAACAAACAAATAAGCAGGCAAACAAACAAGTAAGCAGGCAAACAGACAAGTAAGCAGGCAAACAGACAAGTAAGCAGGCAAACAGACAAGTAAGCAGGCAAACAGACAAGTAAGCAGGCAAACAGACAAGTAAGCAGGCAAACAGACAAGTAAGCAGGCAAACAGACAAGTAAGCAGGCAAACAGGCAAATAAGCAGGCAAACAAACAAATAAGCAGGCAAACAAACAAGTAAGCAGGCAAACAGACAAGTAAGCAGGCAAACAGACAAGTAAGCAGGCAAACAGACAAATAAGCAGGCAAACAGTAAAATGAGCAAGAAAACAGCAAATAATCAGGCAAACAGACAAGTAAGCAAGCATACAGACAAGTAAGCAAGCAAACAGAAAAATAAGCAAGCGAACAGACAAGTAAGCAAGCGAACAGACAAGTAAGCAAGCAAACAGACAAGTAAGCAAGCAAACAGACAAGTAAGCAAGCAAACGGACAAGTAAGCAAGCAAACTGACAAGTAAGCAAGCAAACAGTAAAATAACCAAGAAAACAGCAATTAAGCAAGCAAACAGACAAGAAAGTTATAAGCAAAAATAAATGTTTGGGAATGAAATAATTTTATTTCTCTGTACACCTTATTTATGTGTACTTATCTGTACATCTTACACATAGTGTATTCATCTGACGTTGTTTACGTTGTCTACTTACAGTATTCCATTCAGTGCGCTGTCTGAGGGATGGGGACAGGAAATTACACTAAAGCAATGCAGACAGCGTAATGCGTAACGGACATGGTCGGTCCTGTCTGTAGACAGCAGTGTATGTGTACAAGTTGCAGTGTCCAGTCGATTAGTCGTAGTGAAATGGAGAAGTACACGAGAACGGAATAAGCAGACCTGATTTTCGAATACGGATGAGCCAATGGGAACAGTAGACAAGCTCACAGATTGTATCGGGACAAGTACCCACGTAGGAGACATCCGGCCCATACCATCTTTCCACGACTGTTCCAAAGGTTAAGGGAAGGAGGGCACGTGGTGCCAAATTACAATTCCATTTCCACACAACTATTTTTGCGCCCTTCGCCATCATCCCTGAAAGTTTGTAACACCACCTCGGAAACAACCTGTGTAGTTCCATTTAAAAAATGGTCAAGATAATTGGGAAAACCTGTATACCACGAAAACTTAGCAATAGCATTTACTTCACCTTTATGCCTATGTTATAATAATGTTATAAATTATCCGTTAAGTCTAGTAATGTCCGTTCTATAAGATATGACAGAAAATAAACTTTGACAATCATCAGGTAACTGAAAGCAAATAATGCTTCTTGAATCAATTTACAGTAAATATCAAACATCTGCAACGAGAAGTATACGTACTACATTTTAAAAATAAGATCACGTTGTCAAATTAAAATAGCCTATCTTACAATATTCTTCTCTTCCTCGTAAACTATTAATACTGTTTGACTTATGTGTAATTTTTAAGTGCTGTTTGCAGTGTCAGTTAAAATGACCTAACCTCAAAGAAAAGCGACTATTATAAAAATGACCTTGTTCTAACTGCCAACAATACCAATTCTGAAAAATCTTATTTCCGCTGTCGTACAGCATCGCCAATTGTAGCTATAAAATCTTTAAGATGTACTTGAGTACAGGACGGCAAATGTTTCCTTGCGTCCCAGACCCCCTCCCGCCTTCTTCCGTTCCATTGGATCAAGTGAATGACCTGTCAGTGAACGAAATTATTGCGCAAAGACTCAAACCCCCAACAGAACCCTCATACAATTACATCTGTATACCGTTTCCAGCTCAAAGAGGCGCTTCTTTCATCTTCATGTTCTTGGAATATAAAAAAGGGAGAAAAAAGGCTTATACATTTTTGAAAAGTGAAAATGTCGTAAATCAAAGACTATAATAATGTTCTGGTTGACGCAAGGATAGGGAGGTAAGGGGGAGTAGAGCATGCGACTGTAGTCACAGAGAATACAAGGAACAGCTACTGTAAAAATAAATCACAAATTTCTTTTCAGGCAGCTACACTTTCATAGTGCTTGTCGAACGTCTTTATATGAAAGAAGATACAAACAAGATATCATCTTAATGTAAAAGCGACACCAGCGCTGAAAGATTATGAAACTGATTTTGATCTAGATTTCTAAGCAGCAGAAACTGTTCTAATCCCGGCAAGGTTATATTCGAAGTACTGAAGTAAAATGAAAATATTGCAGAAAATATTCCTTCCATATAAATTGCAATAGTGTACCTGTAAAATATTTTTAAATATATGTACTAGCAGTGAATTCAAATTCAAAATTAAACTATCAATTATCAACGAGTTAAGCGGCATTTTTTTTTCTCAATTCCATCACTCGTAACAAGAGTGAAGTATTTTGGTCCGTGATTCAGAACTCTATTTTTGTTAACTGAATTGATTTTCAATTTTCTTCAGAAGAAGCAAAGCATACAGTATACCAAGAGTAATTAATAAACTACACATAATAAATTAAACAATCACGATCTGATTTCCAACTAAAAGACCAGTCTTGTCTACCAACAAATCAAAATTTGTCTCTTTCCTAGTAAGAATAGGATAACAAATTTTGTCAACTGTTTGTCTGAGAGCCATACCGAGTACGCGTGTTTCTCTAATCCTGAAGGTGTCAAGAAAAGTAAGCGTGAATTGATAAAGAAACGTAGAACACTCTATTGTTAAGTTCTTGAAAAGTTCGTCTACGTCGAAATCAATTTTATTTATTCAATATACTCAACTTTCAACTCTACACACTTACCACAACGGTCATAAAACAATTCGAAGCCCTAAAAAAAGATTATTTTGGTCTTGAAACCATTTTTCCACATTCCTACTCATTACGGCTTCATTCTACTATAACTTCTTTCCTTTAAACTTTTTTAGAAGTTTCGGAAATACGTGATAGTCTCAGGGGGCTAAATCTGGAGAATAATCAATTCAAAGCCAATTTCATCAATAAGTAATATTTTTTTTAATTTTCAGTAGGTTATTTTACGACACTATATCAACATTTTAATCAATAAGAGTCTTGAGAGAAAGTCCATTATCATTCGAAATTTTACTACGATGTTTCTCCACAATTATTTTCAGAAGCTTAGTTAACAGTAAAAATAATATGCCCCAGTTACATTTTACCTTGTTCTGAATAATCTGTACTGTCCGTCCGATTGATTGATTATGTTGCAAAGTCTTCGAAACGGGTAATCACGTGACAGTTAATTAAATGAGCCATGACCTTTAAATTATTTTAAACAGTTATATAATATTACGTACCACTTTCAATTCCGTACAGCAAATATTTTTAAGAAAGAATCAAACATCCCAGCCACTAGCCATTACAGAAGAACTCTACTGGGTGTTCATTTCAAAGTGTGTCATGACGCCACTGTTGTTGGGTCACCGATTTGAAGCGAGTTTCAGCTTATATGTTAGAGAAGTTGCCTATTATTTAAGGCGTTCTTCAATCTGAACTTGAGAACGTGTACGGTATAACTTGAACGTCGTAGCAACAGATGGCGGTCTGTACGGTCTGTGTGCTACCATAACCTCTTTCGAACTGTGTTTTGCGCCGGCAAGTTGTAGCAGGGTATTTGTTATTATCGGTTGCGTATGGTAACATTCCACAACACAAATCAAATGCTCCGTGTCCATGTTGACCGTCGAAGTTAATGTCAACAAATACGTAAGTAATCGTCTTAACCCTCTCCCCATATTCCGACAGTACGTATTTCCAAACAGTTCACATTCCTGCCACTACCGGCGTTTCCGTACGTATTGGTACATACTCTTCAGAATGAACGCCGTACTTCCTAGGCATCTTCTCTGCCTCTTAGGTTATACACCTCTGCGGAAGTGTAGGAAGATTGAATTCTCTAGGCTCATCGGCTAGCCACATGACGGCATACAGCGAGCCATGACACATTTTGAACTGAACACCCAGTATATCACGAAGCCGTATGTCATAGAATCTGTTATATCGTGATTTTTAATAGCCTCTTGTTTATGCAACTAGCGGTGCCTTGGTGTGTCTAGGGTTGCATTATATTCTACTGTACCGTATTCTATACTGCAATTTCGCATTCTATGGTAGTTCACCGCAGCATTACATTTACCTATTCGTAAATCACAGCCAGTGCTGTAACACCATGACAATAGGAAAATATTATCGTTTTAAAATGAGTGCAACATGGACTGAGAAATTTTATGTGCAGAATATAAAGGCGGATTATTTACTGTCTTTGAATACAAGTGAACAATAACTGCAACCTGGTATTAGTATATTGTTCCGTATTTGGTAAGTAGACAATATGTGACTCACTTAACACATAAAAAGGATTAAGTTAACAAAAATAAAGAAGAAAAGGGAACTAAACAGAGTAAATCGTTTTTACGCGTAGGTTTTCAAGTTGTCTATACTCGTATGAAAACATACAAATTACCATTCTTGAACAAAATTTACAAAATATTCTCATACTACGAGGATAAACAAAATCACAAATTTCAGCAGATAGCAGCACCATGACGCTGACAGCTGCTGCCACCTACTCAGATATTTAAAACTTATTTAAAGAACACGTTAAAGTCGAATAAAATATGTTTCGCGTAATTGTCACCTGATAATAAACTACAAAAATGCAATTAAGTAGACTATGAATAATAGCTTTCCATAATGCTCCATCCATTACGAAAATTTCGAAAGACCAACTTTCTGTCCACTTTTAGAATTGGGTTAAATATAGTAGAAGTGATATAACTGTGCAGAATGAAGGAGCAATGGAATACATTAAAATAAATAAATAAATAAATAAATAAATAAATAAATAAATAAATAAATAGTCTGAGTTTATATTCATTGAAACTACACTCGTTTCATTTTTAGACTTAATTCTCGAGAACTAGAGCGGGATACACACACGCCCATCTACATTTAGAAAACTGTAAGTCGGAAATTGTTCTGTTTAAAATGCTGTGACCTTCACTGATTTTCAAGAATGTTTTAAGCTTTCTCTACAGACAGAAATAGTCAGTATTGTCTTGTTAGGTTTTAATATAATAGGCACTGTCGTGTTGTAAGAAGTTATTCGAATGTTCAGAAAAACGTAACAATGACACAGAGCGAATTAAAACTATCTACTTTTGATAACCCCTATTTTCAGGAGTAATTAATTAACCTGATAAAATGTATTTTATAAGTGTACAAGGGTAAAGAAGACGATTTGATGGAGTAATGCCTGTTAGATGACAGACATTTTGGAATTTATAAAATTATCAATTTTTGCCAAATAGTCTACTCTAATATCATACTACTTACTTATTTACTGGCTTTTAAGGAACCCGAAGGTCCATTGCCGCCCTCACATAAGCCCGCCATAGGTCTCTATCCTGAGCAAGATTAATTCAGTCTCTATCATCATATCCCACCTCCCTCAAATCCATTTTAATATTATCTTCCCATCTACGTCTCGACCTCCCCAAAGATCTTTTTCCCTCCGGCCTCCCAACTAATACTCTATATGCATTTCTAGATTCGCCCATACGTGCTACATGCCCTGCCCATCTCAAACGTCTGGATTTAATGTAATTATACCGAATCCCGGAAGAATTAAAATATAAACTTCTGGATGACCAAAAAATCAGAATAAGTGTTGATATAAAATTGGGTCACCCCCTCCTGCTGGGTCAAAATAGATGTATTTAGGTTTCGGTCAGTTAATAATATAGTAATTGCTCCAGCAAGTATGTCAGGTGAAGAATACAATACGTGCAGTTCTGTGTTGTGTAACTTTCTCCATTCTCCTGTAACTTCATCCCTCTCAGCCCCAAATATTTTCCTAAGCACCTTATTCTCAAACACCCTTAACCTATGTTCCTCTCTCAAAGTGAGAGTCCAAGTTTCACAACCATAAAGAACAACCGGTAATATAACTGTTTTATAAATAAAATTTGAAAATTACTTTCAAGTTGATAATTTTAACAATGCGATGTTTAGACAGATATTACATAACAAGATAAATATTAAGTTCAAAACTTTGATTAAGTTATTAATTGGGGTGCAGTAATACCCCACGCGAGTAATAATGTTAGAAATGCGCGACCTCCTAGGGGTTAATTATACTTCTCACCTCAGGTACTAAGTGGAAATACATTCGAAACTATTTCACGTGCTGGAAGTGGCTTGCAGATAAACATTTTAGAAGCCCTGTCTGAGAATTCGACACACTTAAGCGAGAAACACTAATCAGCTCAAAACGATTACGAAGGCAGCAAACCTTCAATGCCACTTATTCTGAATGCTTCAAAACGCTGCACAAAATATCTGAACACGTTTTTATGTACCGTAAGCCTGTAAAATCGTTCAGACACAGACATCGATTACTGAATCCGAGGATTATTTCTAAATGTATGCTAGTTTGATATTTGAGTCTGGAGTCCGATCTATCGTTCATTATATATCTATATCAGACAGTGGTATATATCGCAGATTGCACCCACCTCACTGGCTTTGTGTCAGGGTTAATTCCGTAACGTTGCACTTGAAAAGCTCCTACTGCGTTGGAGTGGGATGCGGGAGGATAGGAGAGGGGAATATAGATCTACGGAGTGGTACTTTCGTTCCAAACCTTGCCATCATCTCGTAGAAGCACAACAGAAGAAACTTCCACCAGCAGTTACTGTATTTCCAAAAGATGAGTAGTATATATAAAAAGAATATGAAAAAGGACAGAAAATAATCTCTAGGGGGCTTTTAAAATCTATCGAAGCAGACAAAATCTTTGGATTTCTTTTTTTTTTTTTTTTTTCGAAAAAGGACAGAATGGAGTATATAAGGACCTCCTATTCTACATCGTAGGAGATACTGAGCGAAGGAGGTTGAATTTTGAAGGTGGAGATGGAGAGGGGATGAAAAGGATGATGGGTGAATGGGAAGAGGGTGAGAAAGGGGTGGAGAGTGCAAGACTCGGAGATGAGGTAATGCCACATTGTTGTCGTTTTTTTATTTCTTTTTTACCTTAAGAAAAGGAACATGCCCCCCCACCCCATTGCATTTTCTTCTCATAATTTTCATCATCTGCAGTATCGCTTGACCGGGTTTAAAAAGAACAGAAAAAGAAGAGATAAGAGTGTAGGGGTGGGTTATATATTTTTCTCTCCCTCTTTCGTCTTTGCTATAAGTAACGGGACAGTCTATAGTCGCCCAGTTCAAGCCCTGTTGTTCTCTTCCTTCAAAGATACGATTTTGTTGCCTTGGAGAACAATAATGGGGGTCGGCAGGATGGGTGTACATTGTTGATCATTGCCGCTCTTGTTTACTCTTTGTGCGCGTGCGCACTTCTCTTTTGTTCGCAGTGTTTCTTTCTTACAGTATCAATAGAGCAGTGCCCGTCTGGAGCCGTTACAGCTTTAAAATTAAAGCACCAGTAAGTTTTCTTGTGAATATGGCTAACTTTGAGTATTATAAAAGTGTATATATATTCTTCCTTGTAAATGTGGGTAATTTAGAGGATTATGTTACATAACTGTACTACATTTTTTTTCTTAGTAACAATGTATTCTACATTTTTGTACTTGGGATCAACAAATTGTAACCTTAATTTAAGCACACAAGGAAACCAGGTCTGGACTCGCAAGTTTATTTAGTTTTTATTAAGATGTTAAGATGTAATAAGTACAACTATACAGGTACTGAAGACTACGTTCTGTGTGTACATACATACATACATACATACATACATAATATGTGGAGTAACGGTCAGCGCGTCTGGCCGCGAAACCAGGTGGCCCGGGTTCGAATCCCGGTTGGGGCAAGTTATCTGGTTGAGGTTTTTTTCCGGGGTTTTCCTTCAACCCAATACGAGCAAATGCTGGGTAACTTTCGGTGCTGGACCCCGGACTCATTTCACTGGCATTATCACCTTCATATCATTCAGACGCTAAATAACCTATATGTTGATACAGCGTCGTAAAATAACCCAAGAAAATAAAATAAAATACATACATACATACATATACAAGCTCATTCAAAGTCACTTCAAAGTTTAAAGCGTTATAAATATTATATGTGTCTATCAGGTAGGCTATATAAAAACAAACATCATCACTGTGTTCGGTTTTTACAAAACATTGGGAATATTATATCCGCCGTTCTCTTGTTCTCCTGAGCACGAGTCTTACTCATTCAGAAATGAGCTAGTTTATCTTACATTGTATTAACTTGTATTCATTTCAAACTTACTAGCAATAAATAAAAAAATATATAAACCAATCATAGCATTTTGCAGACAATGCGTTGGAATATTCTTAATTTATTCTGCGATAACTTCTGTATGAGTTGCTGTAGGATTGTTGGGTGTGCCTAGAAAAATCGTTCCTTAAGGTAACTCCCTAACCAAAAGTCAGCCGGACTGAGATCTGGACATCACGCAGGCTATATTCTTGGAAAGTGCCTATTGTAACACGATCGATAAAGATCCGAGTAATTAATTGTTTTGTAGGAGTATAGATATGGGATGGTGCGCCATCTTGCACCAATTGATTTCTAGGTAGCGATTTCTCAGTTGAGAGGTCACGAAGATCTGTAGCATACCGTAGCAACACTCTCCGTTTACTATGACAGTATTGTTCCACTGTTTTCTTCTTCGAAGAAATATGGGCTACGGTAATGAAAATTGTACATCATACATCTGACAAAACATGAAGACTTTGTTTACAATTTATGTGGACAGTTTCCTTAAAAGTCATTGTCTTCATTTTTACGTTGAATCCAAATCGGGGGTCATTTTCAGACTTTTCAGACCAAATTCTCCAATTAGACCTACATGTGTTAATTTTACGATTAAGAAAGAAGTTTGCTTCGCCAGTCCAGAAAACTATATCCAGCAGATTATTATTGAGTTGAATTTCTGTTATTGCAAATGAAAAACATACACTATATTTTCTATTTATCACTTTCTTGGAGTGCGAACTCTGATTTCAGTTTATGTGGGTACAGATTAAGAAGTTTTCTTATAATTCTCCAAATTGTGCTATAACTCATTTGAAGATGTCTGGATAACAGACTAACACTACTGATTTCATTATAATTATTTTTATTTATTCCTTTACTTGTTTCAAAGACCTCAGCAGCAATGGCATCAGCGATTACTCCTTGTCTTCCACATTTCTTCTTATCAGCAACAGAACCAGTTTCCTCAAAACTCGTGATTACATTTCCGTAATCACGAATGGAATATGGGCCTTCTCTTAAATTGTTAGGAGTTCTAAATATTATCAGACGAGTTCTAAATATTATCAGACCTCTAGAAAGACTCCTACTACTTTCACAACAGCATTGAACCAGATATAGAACCGTGGCTTGAAACAAAATTGTAAGTCAATAACACGTAAACAGTCAATTACCGGTAAAAATAACTATGATATACAAAAACGAAGGCCTATGTCATCAGAATTTGTAAAGACATTAATGCACAGAACTGATTTTCGTCATGCAGTCTGTGTACAGCAATTTTTCCTAAACTGTTGGTCGGTTCCTGTTTTTATTCACTTCTAAGAGTCAATTTGTCTGACAAGAGGAACCGTCCCAGGTTCGAATTGCAATGGTATCTACAAAAAAATCTTGTTTTGAGGAATACACATTCTGAATTGTTACATTTGAGTTTCGAAATTATTACCATAGTTGTCGACGCATTTTTAAGCTCTATCTGTAAGAGAGTTTATCGCTCTCATTATAACATCGCCATCATTCTTAAGCCTTTACCGCACTCCATTATTTTCCAACAAGTTCGACCCTTGTGTTCGACCGAGCAGCCTACACAACAGAATTCATGTGCCTCCAAAGGAAGTAATCTAATGGAGTCAGATCTGGTGATCTTGGTGGCCAAGTCACTGGACCTTCTTGGCCAATCCAACGATGTGGAAAAACTGTTGATTTAAAATGCAGTCACACACCTGCTAAAGTGTGGAAGTCCACCATCTTGTTGCAGCACATACCTTGTCTAATAACAAGAGGAACGTCTTCCAACAAGAATGGTAACTCTTGACTGCAGGAAATGCAGATAATGTTGAACTGTCAAGGTGTTTGGAAACTCAACAGGTCCGACAAATTGGTCTCCAATCATACCACACCAAATGTTTACCGAGAACCGCGTTTGGAAATGTGTTTCCTCGAATGTATGTGGATTCTCAAACTGGTCAACCCAAACATATGCGTTTCTTGTGTTTGTGATGCTATCTCTGTTGAAAGTTGTCTAATCTGTGAATAAAATCTTCGAGCACAACTCACGGTTTCGAAGGAGCTAAGTGCAGAAGTTTTCACATGCGATGTAATCATTTGGTTGAAGAGCCTGGACACTTTGGATGTGAAATGGGTATAAAGCAAAGTCATGGAGCTGAGCGAAGTGCGCGCATTCTGTTCAGAATTAACTTACGACGAAGTTGCATACTGCTGTAAGTAAATCACAAGTAAAACTATTAATTTAGAATTGTGTTTTGTATAGATACCGTTGCAATTCGGACCCATGTTGATTATAACTTTTTCACTCAATATCTTAGAAAGCATGATGAAAAAGATATTCAGATAGTCAATATAATATAATATAACATAATATTGTTTTATTTGGAGTTCAGTCTAATTGACATATCACAAGTTTAAAATCAATTACATTTGCATATGCTCATTGATTGATTTTAAACTTGTGATATGTAAATTAGACTGAACTTCAAATAAAACAATATTATGTTATATTATATTTTTCACTCAAGATAATTCCAGGAACACACACGTAGGTAAGCTATGGACATCCCGTTGCGGGACACACTGTATGTGCATTTCTTTTAGAATCTCGAAATGGATTTTAGCTTCTTGTTCTTGTTCGTGCCCGTCCCAACTTGAAGATGGCTGAAATTGATCTCGCCATCTGGAGAGACTTCTATTTCTACGGCCTTCTAGTTTACAGTTAAATAAAAATTTAGTCTCTCTGTAATCTGGTATTTTTGTTATATGTTGGTACCAGTTATTTGTAAATGGTCTTTGCATTTATTAAATTATAAATTATTCTATTACGTCTGTATTCCATTTCTGGTCCATCAGTCTACATCTTGCTAATGGTCTAAGGAACCTCATTTCTGAAGTTTCAGTTTTCTTTTTGTATTTTCTGGGTCCAATTTTCACTTCCATTAGGTTTTATATAGTTTTAATTGACTACTTCGTCTTTGTTTTTGTACCTAGTGTACAAATTTTTGCAGCGTCACAGTAGTTTCTTATAATGAGAAGTGAAAAAAAAGAATAAATCTATTTCATTGTTAAGTTTGATAGCGTATAAAGGAATAATAATCCATAGCTCCACACGACGAGATGTAAACTGATATGATGTTTGATAGAAGTCAGATTTGAGCACAAAAACACTCCGAGCCACCCACCCTTCCGAAATCTGATTTGAAAGAGACGAAGAGGAGGAGGAAGAGGAGGATAATAGAAGAGGTCTCTCCCGTCTACTGCATTCGACAGACAATAATGGCGCCCGGCCACGTGATGATGATAAATTGTTATCCGCATACTACAGTAGCTGCTGCCAATCACAGCTGGGCTGAGTGCAACCACTGGACCAAAACAATAATTGCACGCGGCCAGTCACTGACAAATATCGTCTTTCTACACATAACCTATACGGGAGCTATAGCTGCCTCTCTGCTTGCAAGTTTACACTGTTAGATCAAGATTTCTTAGGTACATTCTGCAATTTTTAACAATATTTTAAATATCTTGTTTTTGAAATAGAAACAGTTCCTACAGCAAATCAAGATACACAACTGAGGAGCATCGTTTCAAATCGTATTATGTCCACTGGTGGACAAAATTGAGTTTGATACATTTTCGTATAGTTTCGGATACGGTCTTTCACGCTGTGAACTCTGATTGTATCAAAATCGTATTCGCTAACGGTGTAAATGACTGCTTAAAAGTAGCGGTTGTTTCAAATCGTATTCAGTCCTTTATAGTGTCTGTTTCATATCGTATTACGTCCAATATTCATGTTATAGAATACGTATAAATGAAATTAATTAATTACTTTGTTATGTTAGTTACACTGACAATCTGGCGCACTTTTCTCGACAATGCATCATATTCAAAACGAACAATACAGTCTCTTTCTTGCGAGCTGTGTGTGATGGAAGTTGTTTCCAGTATAGAACAAGAAACTATCGTAGGTAATAGTTCAGGAGGATACCGAAAGGAGCAAAACATGCACATAAACTGAAAACTGAGGCAAGGTACGTTAAAATAGATTTTAATGGAGAATGCAGGGATTGTGAGACTCTCTACAAACATTTATCACACACCGGCAATATTTTAATGAATGTAGATATTCTATAATTTTAATTCAATTTAATTTAATTTAATACTAAA
Organism: Periplaneta americana; assembly: GCF_040183065.1. NCBI lineage: Eukaryota > Metazoa > Arthropoda > Insecta > Blattodea > Blattidae > Periplaneta > Periplaneta americana. The sequence goes on from NC_091120.1 coordinate 54,982,095, forward strand.
CCAACGTTCAAATGTTCAGGTCTTTACCTCTTTCTTATGCATCAGGGTATTTACCAATTCGTGAGGGGGGGGGGGGGAGTTGATGTCGGAAGAGGAAATGAGCTGAAAACTCCCACGAATTTTTAAAATGTAAAATTACTGTTCCATTTTTTCTACACTATGACTTATGGTAACTTATGGCAGAAAGGAATAGTTAAAAAAGCGGCTTATTTCAATTGTGTGAAGCTTTAGATTTCTATGCTAACATCATCGATGCAGTTACTGCGGTGACTGACAATGAAGATGATGATAGTATGGCAACTTGTGGCTGCTTAGAAGAAGGAGGAGGATTGGAAAAAATGTGAAAAATATTCGAACACCATGAATCCAGCCGGATGGATGTTATGAACACCCTGTAGATCTACATCAGAATTTGTTTAATGGGTATATTTCTTTTTTTTTTTTTTTGTATTAACAAAATTATGTTTTATTTAATACTAACAATAATAATGGTTTTTATGCAATCATTTATCTCATTAAAGACATTTTCACAGCAGAAAGAACTTATGAACACTCTGTGTATCAAAATGTTTAATGTGGAAATTGTAATTTTATATTAACACATGATGTTTCTCCTTAATAACAACAATAATTATTGGTTATTTTATGTATTTGCCTCGTTAAGAATTTTTAATTGGAACATTTGTACAATTATTGGATCAAAACGTATTATGTCCAAAACATTTTCCTTCAATTTGAAGAACAGAATTGAAAAGTGATTTCATTTTTTCAAGTTCCTTGAAGTACACCTCAAGCATAATAACTTCACATTTTCCAATTTGTGAAAAAATACCCAGATTAGGAGTTATCAGTTTTTCGTTCTTCCTGTAAAATTTTGTTTTTTTTTTGGACATAATATGATTTGAAACGATGCTCCTCAACTGTCAAGAAGGCAGTGCCGGATTTAGGCCTAGGGAACCCAGACAGTTGCTTAGAGCGGCAATTTCCAGGGAGGGCGGCATTTTCTCTCTTTCTTTTTTTCCTTCCTTCTTTTTTTTTAACAGAGAAATTTGTTTTTAAAACACTTATTGGTAAATCTTTTCTGAAGTTTGTTCTTGAACATCTTGTGGAAGTCGGATATTGTTTTGTTATCGCATTGTTGTGGTCGTGGCGAGAGTAAAAGGAAAGTGTGCAGCTGCATAGTTATATTGTAATGCCGGCATCACGTTATTAAACTATGAAACTGCTTAAATTAAACTGCTTGTATAAACAAGAATGCATTGTTGAAAATCAAATTGGATGCGTGTTCATTATATTATCGCTATGAATAATAACAAGAACTCTCACAATCAAACGTTCTGATGGGGGCAGATAAAAAAGTTAATGTTTTTTCTTCCACCATATTAATAATGTCAAAAGAAGTGCTTTTACAAATTTTGGCCACTCGACCGCAATTACGAGAGCCGTAAAAAAATAAGTTCGCCAGGGGCCGTTAACAGAAAAAAAAACACAATTTCAATGGACAAATTTATTGGAGCAGACACACCAATTGTTGAGCTATTTTTCAACGTATTTTCCATCGGAACTGAGACACTTCTCATATAATGGGATCGACAGAGACAGAGATACAGTCAAACGCTGGTTCCTATCTGAGGCGGTTGACTTCTACGATACAAAAATTGATCCCATGGTATGATATATCTTAATTTAAGTGGGGGATATGTTGACAAATAGCGCAACAATTGCTGTATCTGTTTCAATAAATATTTCCATGCAATTGCGCTTTTTTCTATAAACGGCCCAAGAGAAAATCACTTTCTGGACGGCCTCGTAATTGCGGTCGAATGGCCAAAATTTGTATAAACACTTCTTTTGACATTATTAACATGGTGGAAGAAAAAAATTTTAACTTTTTTATCTGCCCTCATCAGAACGTTTGCTTGTCAGTTACATTTCCAATATATCGTCAACAATACTATTTAATCACTTTCGTGCATGTGCACTGTGTAATTCGATACGAAAGATTTATTCCGCAAAGAGCTGGAGTTTATTCTTCAATTTAGTTTATACTTCCTATCGAAGTAAGAAATACTCGTAATAATTATACCACCAACAAAACCAATGCTTGAAAATAAACCACAGCTTGCCTTCCGCAAAATAATTTTGTTTCAACAATGAATAAGTTTGAATATAATAAACTGAAACTTCCCTTAATGGACACTTCCCGATAGCGGACTCCTCTCAATAGCGGACATTTTAAAATTCCCCTGCAAAATATCATTGGTCTTATGATAAAATTCTTCCAAATAGCGGACATTCTCAATAACGGACGCGGACACTGAAATGAATCTCCCAACAACAATTAAAACATCCAAATAACGGACAGTGTGAAAGGGAAAAAAAAAAGAAAAGAAAAAGACGGTTGTAAATGAAACGGAATTCTTTGCAACAATCATTATCGTGCATTTGAACGTTCTTGTACTTTATTGAAGGTAAGCAGCACAGTAAGTTGTCAATTGTGATACTGTACGTGAGCAGTCCGTACTTTCTTAGTTTGAGTGTTCGGAAGTACAGTCACATTAAAAATGTCACAAAAACGTAAACGTTTGTCACTAAAAGAGAAAGTGGATATTGTAAAGCATAGTGAGAAGGAGAAATTAAGTGTTCGTGAGCTGGCCACAAAGTTTCATGTGGGAAAAAATCAGGTTAGTGAAATTATGAAAAACAAGGATGTTATTTTAAAATCATACACTGAGAATGCAATTCTAGATTTCTTTGTGTAAGGTAAACAGGTACAGTGACTGATGTTTATTTCATTTACAAAACATTTACTGATACGATTTCTCTCTGTATGAATAGGCTATTGTAAACAATCTCACTGTCTATTGTACTATACTGTAAAATATAGTGTTGAATATGTATGAGAAATTTTAATGTACTGTATATACATACTAAAGATTTTCTAAATAGCGGACGCTTCTCAATAACATACATTTAATTTTTCCCCGGCGGTGTCCGCTATTGGGAAGTTTCACTTTATTCTTTGCATCGAGTCTGATGTGGTTCTTCAGATTGACTTTGATGACATCATCAATGCTTTCTCTGTGAAGAAAGTTGAAGGAAATCTTTGTAATTCACAAGTAAGATGCATGTATTTTGATTTCAGTAGTTTATTGTTTTCTGAATTATAACATTTCATTTAAAACTAATTTAAACTAAATATGACCTACATAATAGCTGCTCATAAACTGTTTGTGAGAGTTGGGGGCGGCAAATTTTAGCACTGCCTAGGGGCGGCTCTATACTTCAATCCGGCCCTGTTGACAGGAGACTTAGGGAGAACTCAATAATTGCGTGGGCTATCTATTTCGAATTGAAATACCTAACAAAATGCAATATGTACTGTCTTTCTTTAAGGCCAGGACATAGAGAAATTTGAATTTTTTCCCCTAATTGATTCGCAATTTTAATTTCTTTTGGTCTATGTAAGAATGTAATTACTGCAACAACTTAAATTCAAGATTAGTTTTAAAAACAATTATGGGCACGAATTAAAAAAAAATACCGGAACATAATAATTCACTAAAATGGATATATATCGGCCATTTGTAGAGTTAAATTCAAAATTTTAATAACTTTTGCTCCTACAAACACTTTCTTCAAAATTTCGATGATTTTTTTTTCAAAACTTTAAGATAAACAATTACATTTTAGAATAAAACAAATTTCTACTCCAGAGAAAATTTCCATAATAACCTAAAGAATGCAAGTACTAAATACCATGCACGTAATAATAATAATAATAATAATAATAATAATAATAATAATAATAATAATAGTTCCCAATATATTATTATATTTCCTTTTTTTTCGGATAATGTCCTCTTTTTTTAAGCTTTGTGTCCTATTTTTTATCGATGTGAATCTGGTCACCCTACATACAGAGTGTTAGTTGGGAGGTCGGAGGGAAAAAGACCTTTGTCGAGGCCGAGACGTAGATGGGAGGATGATATTAAAATGGATTTGAGGGAGGTGAGATGTGATGGTAGAGACTGGATTAATCTTGCTCAGGAGAGGGACCGATGGCGAGCTTATGTGAGGGCGGCAATGAGCCTCCGGGTTCCTTGAAACCCGTAAGTAAGTAATGTGTTTTTTAATTCTTCGCGAATTATTGGGTTAAATGTTCAACATTTCTTGTTGTAAATTTATTAGTTATTTCCATCTGTTATGCTTACCTAATTTAGTGCGACTCTGTATTGAAACACGCAATATTCATTTTGAGGCTTATCTGCGCACAGTATGTTTGGACAGCAGGGAACATCAGAATCGTAATATCCGTAAACCAAAAATAACACATACAGAAAACCCAGTCCTCCCCTCCCATTTCGTACCTCCAAGGCATTTATATCTACAGCAGAATATCCTTTGTGATAATAAACCTTCCACTTTTTCTTGCCCTGCTGGTGGTGACAGCAGGAACACACTCCTGGCCCCATTGACACCCAGCTCTGCATGAAATCCGGCCTTCCGAGCTTCACGGTCAGAAGGTTTTCTATGCTAACAGGTTTAAAAGCAAGGGAGGAGAGGAGTTAAAACCGGGAGTTTACTTAATTTCCACCCATCCGAGAACAGATGCTGCAGGGATGACTATTGAAAGTGGGAGAGAGGGTCAATATACTCTGCAGCTCAGACAATGGTACGTGTCTGCAGTGACTAAGAATAACAGGGAAGTAAGATGGCAGCATTCCTAACCTTGTAGTCTACATTCACTGTACCAACTTCAGTAAATTTATTGATATTTATCTGTATTATCATTATCTCGATCATCAAGATGTTCTTCACCAGTGACGAATTCAACAATGCGTTGGAGAGAAATTTTTATTATTAGTGGATTTTATAATGTATTCATAAAAGTAGTCGTGTTTAATTTGGTCACAGGCCGTTTCTTAATTTCGCTATCATGTTAATTAGTCGATTCAGTCATTTTCCTTGTCTTTGATTACGTCGTTATAGTCTTTCCTAAATCTAGTTGTCACAGTTAGGCCTATGTTCAATTCCGTCACAGTCGTTCTTTAATTTCGTAGTCATGATCGTGTTTCATTAATTCATTTCAGTTGTCACTTATTATCGTTACAGCTCTCGTCTTCAATTTCGTCACGTCTTTTTTCTGTAATTCTGTAATAATAGTTGTCGTGTGTACGTTTGTCACAATCCTTTTTTTTTAATTTCGTCGTCATGTTCAGGTTTAATACACACATTGTTTCAGTCATTTACTGTCGCAATCTTAGTCTTGAATTACGTCGTCACAGTCTTCTCTATAATTTTTGTAGTCACAGTTGTGTTTAATTTCGTCATAGTCTTTTTTAGTGTCATTGTCATGTTCGTCTCAATTCATTTCAGTCGTCACGTACAGCTTTCGTCTTCAATTTTGTCGTCATAGTCTTTTTTTCCTGTAATTCTGTAATCACAGTTGTCGTGTATAAGTTCGTCACAATCCTTTTTTCTTAATATCGTCGTCATGTTCATGTTTAATAGGCCTACACACATTGTAGCAGTCGTCATTTACTGCTGCAGTCTTAGTCTTGAATTACGTCGTCACAGTTTTTCTATAATTTTGTAGTCACAGTTGTGTTTAATTTCGTCACAGTCTTTCTTAATTTCGTTTTCATGTTCGTCTCATTAATTCATTTCAGTCGTCATGTATCGTCTTTCGTCTTCAATTTCGTCGTCATAGTCTTTTTTTATATATAATTCTGTAATCACAGTTGTCGTGTACAAGTTCGTCACAATCCTTTTTTTTATTTCGTCATGTTCATGTTTAATACCCACATTGTAGCAGTCGTCATTTACTGTTGCAGTCTTAGTCTTGAATTACGTCGTCACAGTTTTTCTTCAATTTTGTAGTCACAGTTGTGTTAGTGTTTCATTAATTCATTTCAGTCGTGACTTATTGTCGTTACAGTCCTCGTCTTCAATTTCGTCGCCACAATCTTTTTTCTATAATTTTGTAATCACAGTTGACGTGTATAATTTTGACATAAACGTTCTTTTCTTTATTCCGTCGTCATATCCATATTTATTACCCACGTCACTTCAGTTGTCATTTATTGTTACAGCTTTCGTATTTAATTACATCCTCACAGTCTTTTCCATAATTCAGTAGTCACAGTTGTGTTTAATTTCATCAAAGTTTTTTTTTTTTATTTTAGTTTCGTCGCCATGTTCGTGTTTCATAATGTCGTTTCAATCGTAAATTGTTGTCGTCACAGTCCTCGTCTTTGATTTCGTCGTCACGGTCCTTTTCTATAATTTTGTAATCATAGTTATCTTTAATTTCGTCACAATCGTTTTATAATTCGTCTTCATTTTCGTATTTAATCACGTCTTTACAGTTGTCATTTGTTATCTCACAGTCCTCGTCTTTAATTTTGTTGTCGTCATAATCATTTTGCTAATTTCGTCCTCAGTCGTGTTTAATTTCATTCTCGAAGCCGTCATGTTTAGTCACTTCCTTACAGTCGTCATTTGCGGTCACAGTAGTAGTTTTATCAACTGTGAGAAGACAGGCTTGAACCTTATGACACCAATAAGGTATCATTCATGAGGCAACTAAGCCAGGATGGCCAGAGTCGTCACAGTAGTCTTCTTTTATTTTGTCGTCACAATAGACTAACACGTTTATAGGTCATATAGTAAGTGGAGCTGCCTCAAGCACGAGTATTTGCTCTTTTGGGTGCAAACTGTATATTCTATTTTAAACATGCATATCTAATTTGTATTACTCATGTTTAATCCTATCGTTACAATCGTCATATTTAATCTCATCGTCACAAGCTCCTTTTTAATTTAGTCGTCAGAGTCGTCGTGCTTATTCCCCTAGTAACAATCATTGCACATATTTTTGTCGCAACAGTCTTTGTTTTTATAGTCTTTTTAATCTCGTCACAGTCGTCACTTATTGCAATCGTTGTTTTTAATTTGACTATTACACTTTTACTACATCATACTACTTTGGACCAATAAAACGGTACGAAAGGACTTATTTCAACCAATCATGGCTGCTTATCGCACAATTTTATCGCGCCCCTAGCATTTGTTTCCCTGAAATCCTATTTACAAATAAATGAACAGCACCTTTCGGAAATCCTGAATAAGTTGAGGAATACACCATGTACATCAAAGAGTTCCACTTCTTTTACGCACACGTCTAATATAAAACACAAACACCAACCACTAAAACATTCAAATTTGAAAATTATACTTTCAATAATTGTTTCATTTAAAATTATTCATGTTTATTTTTATGTCATCATCGTTAATTAAAACTTCTCTTGTTTATTTCATCATCCATAATTAAAACTTTCCTAACATTTGTTTATATTATTTAGGTTATGTTATAGCTTCTGCTATATGATATTATGGATAGTCACGTATCAGAGATTGTTTAACACTAAGATTTATTGAAAATCATCTGTAAAGTGACGTTGATTACTGGGATCCAGATAATTGAAGTGGAATGCAACTGTTTTAATAAAAATTAAATTGAATCAACAAAGCCTTCTTGACTAGTAACAGTCTACAGAGTTCAATGAAGATTCCATAGTTGGTACACCTGATCTGTACTTATAACACACCACTGCCATCTAGCATGCATCTAGCGTAATATTTGTAATGTTGAGATGGTACAATAATACATTTGAAGACAGTTGTATTTTCGTAAGTCAATATTTTATTGTATTGGAGTACTTCGTTACTTCTAATCTTTATATACTTTCTTCTAATCGTGTAATAGTCAATTAAATCCCACTCGAGTTTTGATTTTCTCTAGATAAATCAAAACCTCTAGTGAGATTACTGTTGATAGTATTATAGCTGTCACAGTAGTTTTATAATTTTGATTTTATAGTGAGTTTTCATTAAATTTGTAATTGTAATCGTGTTCAATCTTATTTTTTTTAATTCCTTCGTCACAGACTTTTTAATTTAATCGTCAGAGTCGTGTTTAATCCAGTCGTCATAAATCGTTATATGAAACTTTATTGCTACAGTCGTTTTTCATTTAATATCTAGTCATTTTCTTTCAATCTCGTCACAGTCGCCACTTGTTGACAAAGTGTCGCTTTTAATGTTGAAATATCGGTTGTTGTCATAGTTGTTTTTAAATTTCGTCGTTTTTGTATAGACACAATCCTGTTAAATCTTGTCGTCATAGTCGTCATGTTTGTCGCCAGTCGTCACTGTCATCATCATCATCATCATCATCATCATCTTCGTCATATTTATCGCCGTCATCATCATAAAATTTTGACTTGTTCCACATCTTAAAGCTTCATTGCTCACGTAAGATCTATGGAATAAAATAAATGAATGAAATGAATGAACTCGCTGGGCTGCTGATCCCGAGCTGCGTTCGGGCTTGGGTTGGATCCTCCTTTGGTCTCATTGAATGGTTTCTTCCGAGGTTTTCCCCAGCCGTGGGATTGAAGCCGGATGGTCTATGGCGAGTCCTCGGCACCACTTCATTTCACCCTTTCGATTTGATTACCTGGTTGGGTTTTTCCGAGGTTTTCCCCAACCAAAAGGCAAATGCTGGGTAATCTTTTGGCGAATCCTCGGACCTCACCTCATCATTGTAGAAAAATTACTAAATTGTAAGACTGTCAAAATCGTAAGATATTGTAAAAATTTGTAAAAATTGTAATTGTAATATTGTAAAATTTTGACTTGTTCCACATCTTCAAGCTTCAGTGCTCATGTAAGATCTATGGAATATAATAAATGAAATGAAAATGAAAAATCATCATGATCTCCATTGTCGTTTCTCCCATTGTCATCGTGATCAAGGTCGCTGTTATCTTCATCGGCAACTCTTCAACATTTTATGAGCAGTGAGGGAGGAAAAATTAATCCGTGAAAGTCCAGGACTCCTTGCTGGTTATGCTTTGCTATAACTTACCTGTAAAGTAACAGATTAGGCAGTGCGGGAGCAGTGGAAGATAATGAGCGAGACGCAACCGAAAGCGAAACAGGATGAATGAAAAGAAAGGCTATAGAACAAATCTAAAATGGAATCTCGTTCTCGTGGCGACGTTTTAAATCAGAACTCCTCCTCGCGCGCGCTCGTCGGCCTGCCTGCACCGTCGTTTGTTGGTTGCCATGGTTCCGGTGAGATCCCGCTCTAATTGGATTTTATCTCAAGCGTAAAGACCTAACATAATTCACCATCCAAGAGATTGTCACATATCTTTACTAATCCTATTTGCGAATAAAATTCAACGCATGTTTTCATAAATTATTGATGCAGGAGAGATTTCAGTGATTGACAGGCAGAAGAATCAAGAATAATCAGTCGCTAAACTTTCATTTAGCCTAATGTATTGCGGATTAAAGGAAACGTTTTACCAATCTGGATTCATATTCACGAGGCCTACGAAACTGTCCTTGCATGGGGTATTCTGAAGCACATTCTCTATTTTTTCCTCATAACAGGAAAGAACAATAAGAAATGTTAACATTCTTATAATATAACTAACCAAAAGTTATCATTTGCATTTATTGTACGATATTTCAGGTTCCTTCGCATTTCAGTCGTCATGGTAACAGTTTCTCACTAAGACGCAGTTATACGAATGCGGAAGGAAGTCCCGTTAAATTTTATTCCATAGTTAGGCCCGAAATGTGTTGTACGCATTTGAAATGGTGCATAATAAGGATATAACCATCAAATCAATTACTCTATGCTTTCACTCGCTGTATAAGCCTACTGTTAATATGGAATATACCCAGGGAAAGCACACAATAACGGCGAGGATAAACGTAAATTTTTCTAACAGTGATGATGAATTTCTTTATAGGCCTAAATAAATTTTTGAGAAAACTAAAGCAAAAGAAAATGGCACCGATCCAATTTCTTAGTTGAACACTTCTATGATGAATTCTTTACGAGATTCAGGTTGAAAAAAGGTACAGTTTTAAAGGTATTGCATCTAATAATAGACTTGGAAAAAATGACAGTTAGGTAAGAAAACTTCAAGCATTACTTCCAATATTAACGATAGTGGGTTGCTCTCTTTACTATATGTACTATTATTTCATAGACAAAGTAGAATTGGTTATTTAACAGCTTGTCTGAATAGTTGGGTGGATAAATTACTGAGTGTATGGTTCTTCGAATGACTGATTAATTGACTGACCTGAATACGTGAATGTGATTGAGAGAGTGAGTGAGTGAGTGAGTGAGTGAGTGAGTGAGTGAGTGAGTGAGTGAGTGAGTGAGTGAGTGATATAGATATTGTGGGTGTACGAGTAACAGAGATTGAATAAGAGAAAGAGTGATTGAAATGAAAGAGTGAATACATGATTAAGAAAGTGAGTGAACATGTGATTGTCTCATTGAATGATTGAATAAAATAATTAATTAATTAATTAATTATAAATGAATTAATAGAGAAAGCATACTGAACAAAATATAGAACGGATAAATAGGTGATGGAAAAGAGGTTCATAGGTAGACGGTTGCTTGAATGAATGGATGGATGGATGGATGGATGGATGGATGGATGGATGGAGGATTGATGGATCGATGGATCAATGAATGAATCAGTCAATCAATGATGAATGAAGAATGAATGAATGTATGTAGGCCTATGTATGTATGTAATTATGAATGAATGAATGAATGAATGAACGAATAAATAAAGCATACGGAACAAAATATAGAACGGATAAATAGATAATGGAAAAGAGGTTGATAGGTAGACGGTTGCTTGAATGGATGGATGGATCAATGAATGAATCAGTCAATCAATAAAGAATGAATGAATGAATGAATGAATGAATGAATGTATGTATGATACGGAACGAAATATAGAATGCATAAATAGGTGGTGGAAAAGAGGCTGATTGGTAGACGGTTGCTTGAATGGATGGATGGATGGATGGATCGATCAATGAATGAATCAGTCAATCAATGAAGAATGAATGAATGAATGAATGAATGAATGAATGAATGAATAAATAAAGCATACGGAACAAAATATAGAATGGATAAATAGGTGGTGGAAAAGAGGTTGATAGGTAGACGGTTGTTTGGATGGATGGATGGATGAATGGATGGATGGATGGATGAATGAATGAATGAATTAATTAATTAATCAATGATGAATGGACGAAGTATGAATGAATGAATGAATGAAGCATACAGAACAAAATATAGAACGGATAGACAGATGGTAAGAAGAGGTTGGTAGACGGTTGTTTAGATGATTGGTGGGTGGGTGGGTGGGTGGGTGGGTGGATGAAGAAAGAATTTTTTTTAATTTTAGTAGATTATTTTACGACGCTTTATGAACATCTTTGGTTATTTAGCGTCTGAATGAGATGAAGGTGATAATGCCGGTGAAATGAGTTCGGGGTCCAGCACCGAAAGTTACCCAGCATTTGCTCATATTGGGTTGAGAGAAAACACCGGAAAAAACGTCAACCAGGTAATTTGCCCCGACCGGGAATCGAACCCGGTCGACGCCAGACGCGCTAGCCGTTACTCCACAGGTGTGGACATGAAGAAAGAATACGGAACAAAATATAGAACGGATAGATAAATGGTAAAAAGGAGATTGATAGACGGTTGTTTGGATGATTTGTTGATGGATGGATGGATGGATTACAATTAATCAATAAATTTATCAATCAAATTATGAATAGATGAAGAAAACATAAGAACATTATATAATAACAAATAGATACGTGGTAGAATGGTGGTTGATAAGTAAGCGATTGTGTGAATGGATGGATGGATGGATGGATGGATGGATGGATGGAAGAATGAACGAATGAAGCACAGTTCATTAGTCTACTAAAATATGTTACAAAGAAGTGAGTCACCGTTATGTTATGTATGTATGCATATTCAAGGAGGAATTGATCCATCTTCTTATGTGTGAATTTTGCGCATGACAAGCTTACAAGCAGCAAGAAGGAAAGGCAAAATTGACAATGATTGCAGTTATTGCTTATTGACATTATATCAATACATTTCAACAATTCAAAGCAATGGTTTAAAAATTCCACCACCGCACAGACTTCAATGCACTTTTCCGGTCTGTTGACAACAGTAGGCCTATGTGTTGCTCTTTTGAAGTCGTCGTGTCCTTTAATGAGGAAAGCATTATGCCTATTCATAATGCTTGCGACAAATTCGTCCCTTGTGATTACTTTGTTTTTGCACACTTCGCCTTTCATCCACCCTCACAGACAAAATCGACAGTAGGTCTGGGGACCTAGGTGGCCGATCTCAGAAGTGCGTACCGTAAAATTCCTTTATAGACCTACGTAGGTCTAGTGAGCAGTACGTAGATATGTGTCGTTTCTTCGTACCATTTGTGCGTGATATTTAAAAAGTTGTAAGCCTATCTTCACATCCATTGAAAATTTAACACACAATAATCCACACTACCATTCCTAAAATATATACCATTCCTCCTGTATCTCCCTGGATATCTTTTCTGATTTCTACACATTAAACCCGGAATCACCCGAGAGAAAATATTTTTTTATCTGTATTTAACGCTAGTAAGATTTTTAGTAACCCATATTGATTACATTCTAGTTTTAAAAAATTACAAATAAAGCACAACATTAGTCGTCTTTCCGCGCAAGAGAACCGGATTCGAATCCCTTTGATCTAAGTGAAACTGGTGGACAAAGACTGTCGGTGGTAGATTTTCGCAAAGTACTTCCGTTTCTCCTACCTACATTCAACCACTGTTCAATTCTCCTTCTTCGTCATCGTCCTCGTCATCATGATTTGCATTAGTAGGCACCTATGTAGATTGCTTATCGAGATACGCAACTAAAACATACGGCGACGACAAAATGGTCTATAATTACGGTGCGTCACTTCTAGAGGCTGAAGCTGGAGTGACAAATGTTAAACTAAATACCCACCAGGGGCGGCTCGTCCATAAGAGCTGCGGAGCTGCAGCACTCCCTGCTTTGACAGGAAAATAAAAATAATATTTATTTTAATGTTTAGAAGAATTGTTACAGCTTTTATTGGTAAATTGCTTTATATTTCATCTGGCCGGGAATATATACTATTATCTTATGCATAATCTTTTTGCGCGTCGACTGTATTGGAATTGACACTGCATTCAAAGTCGTCCTGGGATCTGCAGGGTGGTCAGCTCATAGACAGTGTCTCTTGCATGGTCAGGGGGTAGAGAGGTGAAGGGAAGCAGAGGGAAACTGCCGCTGTTTAAAACCCATACCTCGCTGAAGTGGCTTGCAGAGCCAGGCCACAAGGGATCTTTCCTCTCCTCCCACACCGCTATTGTAATGCTGCGTCAAATGGATTCTCTGTTCCCTTGAAACTTAATGACAAAATTTTCATTTTCTTTTCACATACTTATTGTTGTAGAATCTTATCGAGTTAATATAACGAAATTAATATTCTCTTTTGCCTTATTATTACGTATATATCCAGCCTCCAGCAGAACCTAATATTTCCCTTAACTCAAAATGATTGCACGAGTAGAATCCTTTTGATATAGCACGTAAAATGCGAAAGAGACTTCTTTTCATGTTTTAGAAAATTGTTGACCATCAGTATATCTGAGTGTTGCTTTGGTGTGACGTCTTAATACCGTAACTTAACCAGTGCAAATTTCCAAATATGAGTGTGTGTGAATATTAATTTTATTTTTCTCAACTTTCCCTTGCGGAGAATATTGATGTAATGAAGTGAAATTAAAGGGTCGTCCGTTACCCGACTTAAATCTTACTTAAGTTTCATCCAGCCGAAATAGTGCATATATGTGAGGAAGTATAACAATGAAATTTACGCTAAGCATTTGTGGTTACGTGGATGTGAACAAAAAAAAAATCTGTATTTTGTTTTCCTTGCCTCCTCTTCGGTGGTGATACTGCATGGACTAGGAGTGGTGTGACACATTTAGGACATTTGCCCCTAAAAAGCAAAATGTACGAATCTTCGCAGACTCACCTGAAAAATGCTGTTTCATTGGCTATGTTACGCAACTCATACTGCTGTGCAATTAAGTGAAACGAACAGAACAAACATTCTCAAACATAATCAAGAAGTGAGAAAAAGTCGTGAAATAATTTTAAAAAAATATTGATTGTATCAAATTTTGTGGCCAATATGAACTTCCACTTAGAGGACATGATGAAAAAACGATTCGAAGAACCCTGATGTGTTTCGTGGGTTGCTACAGTTCATGAGTAATCTAAACGAGCCTCTCAAAAATCATTTGGAACATGCCACTGTTTAAGGTTATTCTAAGACAATTCAAAATGAACTGGTAGATTGTAAGTTGAGTGTCTGCCGATCTGAAATTCAGACTGAAATCAATGGTATTAGTTTTTCTTAGGGATTAGCAAATGGTCCCTCAGACATCTCCCAACTGAGTCAGGAAGTTTTGGTTTTTTTTATATGTAGTGCATTTATTTTTGTCCTATATTTATTAGTAATGGTATCAAGAAGTGAAATTTGTATGTACCGAAATCTACTGCAGCTCTCCCAATCCACAAGTTCACGAGCCGCCACTGATACCCACCATTGAAAAAAAAGAGTTACAATAAAAATATTTTCCTGAAATGTTCGTTAAATAAATTGAAGATTCCACTGCAAAAATGATGTATGTCACTTTCTTGTCGAAAATAAACTAAGACTGTCAATGCATAGCTTAAGACATATAGAATGTGCATAGAGAGTTATATGGTATTAACACTGATAGTCATTGTCCAGTAATGATCGGAAAATCACAGTTAAACTTTGAGCGCTAAGCATTTCAAACGTTCAATTGCTTCTCCTGCAAAATGTATTCCAAATGACATCCATCATTCTTGTAGTGGACTCTTCAATTATAACTTGTCATAATTGTACATTAGAATAAAATATAATGTGATAAGAAATTTAAAGTTTTTTTTTTCTTGTGATTATTTTTGAAATGGCGATCGCCATAAACACTACGGCCTTGCAAAATTCTTCTTGATAACACAAATAATTATTTTATGGGTGTACTTATTCCACCATCGTAAATCATAAAAGAAAAAAGCTCTAGTGTAGTATTTGTCGTGTGCTGGAGAAATATTCCACAGAGGAAAATAAAGGCCTCCGAGAGGAGGAACTAGATGTTATTCTTCCTCTACAGAATACAGTGGACTTTTTGGCCATTCAAAACAGAGGGAATAAATAAAGTGGAGGGGAAAAAAAGTGTCGAAAATGCTATGGATGTTGAAAAGGATCTGCGAAAATTATAATCCCCTATTCTTCTCTCTCCTTCACAACCACAAATTTTCAAACCACCCTCTCCCCCACCTCCTTGTTATACCAAAACTCTCCCCCTTCAGAGTATTTCATTTATGGTAATGTCGTGCATGTGGAGTGATTTACATGGAGAAAGGGGCAAAAGAGGGGAAGCAAATACGACATCATTATCACCTACATAAATGTTCTTTTTTAGGGTTCAGCTTTCAGAAGGGGTTATTGCAATGTGGTGGGGTTCACGCTGCAGTAGCAGGCACGCAAAGTGATTACATTTTTATTGGCACAGTCTGCGTTGTATGGTTGTGAAAATTGACAACACTCATAACCCTCACTAGCATTTTAAAGACGCCATATCTGATGCAGTGAACATAGGCAATAATTATTTAAGTTGGGTATCAGTTGAATCCTATAATAGGAATCCTGAAAATCTACAAATTGATAATATGCAAATTACCTCAGTTTCAGTCTTTAGATATCTTGGTAATAAAGTAAACGGAAATAATAGATTGGAACAAGAAATTAAAAAACAACTTGCTAATGAGAACAAGGCATATTTTACCAGTTTACCGCTGTTCAGAAGTAAATTAATATCCAACTCTGCAAAACTAAGACTATACAAAAATCTTAATCGACCAGTCGTGACATACGGAAATAATACATTGGAAGAAGAAATTAAAGAATGACTTGTTAATGGGAACAACGCATATTTTGCCATTTTACCATTGTTCAGAAGTAAATTAATATCCAAATCTGCAAAACTAAGACTATACAAAAATCTTAATCGACCAGTCGTGACATACGGAAATAATACATTGGAAGAAGGAATTAAAGAATGACTTGTTAATGGGAACAAGGCATATTTTGCCATTTTACCATTGTTCAGAAGTAAATTAATATCCAAATCTGCAAAACTAAGACTACACAAAAATCTTAATCGACCAGTCGTGACATACGGAAATAATACATTGGAAGAAGAAATTAAAGAAAGACTTGTTAATGGGAACAAGGCATATTTTGCTAGTTTATCATTGTTCAAAAGTAAATTAATATCCAAATCTGCAAAACTAAGACCATACAAAAATCTTAATCGACCAGTCGTGACATACGGAAATAATAGGGGAGAGTTGCCGAAATTGGACCGTTGCCTAAATTCGACCGCAGTTGTATTTCCATACATACAAGTATTTGAAACATTTCAGTTGGCACCAGTGCTTGCTAACGCTGCCTAAGTACTCATCTTGAAGTTCAGTGAGCTGCAGCCATCTTAGCGAATAGGATTGCCGTTAATGTGTTTTGGTGTTTTCTCTTACAATTTTTATGCTACAGATCTTAAGCTTCTGTATACAGTGGGAGTAAGTAATAACAATTTCTATACTATACATTCCAAGTATGTTTCATTAGCTACTATCTGCGTGTATTAGAACGAGTTTTTAATTTCATGTGTTTGTTTAGTGTCGTCTGTCTCCATAAGTGAACAAGTTGCCTCGGTTGGACTTCTGCGTGTTGCCTGGATTGGACTGGTCCAATTTAGGAAACTGTTAATACTTTTTTTCAACATGAATATAAAGCATTATATTATGGTCAACGTTAAGAAAAAGTAATGTATTGGGAGATTCTGTGTCTTTATGTTTCCAAGATGTCAAAAAGGGGAACCTACCGGAAATGAAATGATACTTTGAAGATGGTGATAGCAGCATAAAGGAATGGTGACTATGGACTCAGCGAGTGTGCTCGCGTGTATGGAGTGCCATAGGCTACAGAAAAGAGACATGCTGATTGTATAAACGCTTTCCAATGAAGTCCTTCGGAAGGCAAGCAACCATCAATTGAGATATGGAAAAATTATTGCCGACCACATTTTCTTGTTTGAAGAAAGGTTTTATGGGTTGACAATCAAAGATGTGCATATGCTTGCTTTTGATGTCGCAGAAAAATAAGATGCTCCCTACACCTTTAACAAGGAGAAAAAAATGCCGGAAAGAAGTGGTTCTGTGCTTCTATGAAGCAAAACTCAAAAATTTCTTTCCATCACCCAGAAAGGACATCAATGGCCCGAGCCAAGGAGTTCAATAGGGACAGTATTAATCACTTTTCCAACCTGCTGGGAAACACTGTCACAGCAAACACTGTGTTCAACGTTGACGAATTTGGGTTTACAACAGTGCAAAAGGGGCAACAGAAAGTTATTATAGCTCAGAAAAAGAAGCACCAAGTCGAAGCCATAAGTGGTGAAAGAGGTGTAAACACCACAGTAGTCTGTGTTGTCAATGCTGCGAGGTTCTTTATACTGCCACTGGTAACTTTCAAACGCAAGAGGAAATCATTCAGTTTTTTATTTTTTTATGTCTATGTTTTCTTACTTACAGGAGTTTCGTAGCCAAACAGAGAACTTTCCAGTTCTATGTAACATTTTTTATGTTTTTGTTTTTTTTATGAGTTTTCCTGTAATTTTTAAATAGGTTATGTAACCAAAACAAGCAACTAATATAACACTAATTCAGTGGAAGCCATTTGAAGGATGTTGTTTTCAAGAAGTAAGTTAATCTGTCTCTATACAATTCTCTCAGAGTTTGTGGTCATTTATATGTTTCTTTGTGTAACGTTGTGCTAATATCTTATCGTTTTTTAAAATGTTATTATAAATTTGTTTAAAAAAAGCAGAAAGATTTCTCAACTGAATTGTTGTTTAAACATTTCAAAGTTATCAACATTAAACAAATTTATTATTTTATTTTATTAAAATATTTTCACAGAAATCTTAGTAACTTTGAAAGGTATATAGGCTACATAAATATAGAACTAAAAATACGAATTCTCTGCGTTTTCTGAACCTAAATGTAAAACGAATGCAGCTTTTTATCATAGCATGAGTGAAGCTCCCAGATTATTAAACAAATGTTATTCTAATATTATTTTAACCACGAATCCTCTCCAAATTAATAAAAAAAATTCAAAAAAATATATTGTATTTATAGCTTAGGTTTAAACATATTAAACACTTTTTAATCTGCATTCACTCTCAATTTTTATTTTATTTTTGTCTGTATTGGAATCCCCTCCTGAGCACGAGTCTTACTCGTTCAGAAGTGGGCTAGTTTATCTTACATTGTATTAACTTGTGTTCATTTCAAACTTACTAGCAATAAAATAAATACTTTTTACCGGACTCTGTATATGTAAATTATTACTTCAGAAATTAATAATAAATAGAGTTATAATTTAAAAAATAATTCACTGATTTATATCATACAAATAATTTGATTTAAAGCACTATTATTTCAATCCTTCTATCCTGCGGAAGAGTATAGTATCCTCAATACTTACAAATTTTAGAGTAGGCTATATTATGGAGTATGTGTTAAGAGTAGCATTTCTTGCAGGTGATGTTGGGGTAAGTATTCCAGAATATTTCACTCTCTATACGCTACATATCGTTTGATGAAACAAAGAGATTATTTCGTTCAGTTCTCAACAAGCTCTCCGGTGTTTCACGATATTCACAGAAAAATAATAAAACGAGGTAAAATTTGTCTAAAACAAGCTGTTCCCGAACAAGCTTCATTCGAAATTATATTTAAAGAACAAAAGGAAGAAAGAGAGTAGAGGGGGGAAAAAAGAACACTGTGGAAAAGAGCAATATTAGAACCGAGGAGGCAGGTCAGAATTGGAGGTTTGGTTTAAAAAACAAACAAACTAGTGCATTATTAACTCCGCTATGCTGCTTTTCATCGTCAAGCTACTGTAGGCACTACGACCAGCCGTCATAATAGCAAATACGCTTGCTGCATGTATAAAAAGAAAAGTAATTTCCTTTTTTTCCCTCTCTTTTTCTACTGAGCTGGAATCTCTAACCCATTCTCTGTACCTTACACATGTTTGCGACTGTCTGAAACACTATTCAACATACCTGAAACAGGGGTTTAAAAAGTCTCTGGACGATAAATGTTCGTTCCTACTCCAAAAAAAAAACAAAGCGTTACTATCACCGACATGTATGACCGCACATATACCAACGTAATCTGCCTGTAACACAAAACACAGACTGAAATGTTATATCGTTGTACGTATGCCATATACAACTTCCTAAGAAAAGAACTACGATTTTGTAATTTACACTCAAGTGCTATAAAAAGTAATTAGTATGCAGGCCTACTTGTGAAGATAATTATACTTATTTCTGGACATGATCAAAGTATTTTACGTAAAGAAACAGATGGTTGTATGTATATATGTATCTACCGACTTCAGTATTCAAATACGAGGATCATTTTTAAAATAATGCACAGGTTGGCAGAACTGTTAAGTGGATGATGCAACACCTATAAAAATTGCGTCAGTTGCAATTTAATGATTGAGGAAGAAGCAAGTGTGCTTGTTTCATCCATAGCATACGTTGTGTTTAGAAACGAAAGCTAGAAATGGAGCCTACACGTGTCTCGGGTACTGTTGCGATTGAAGACCAAAGATGTAACTTCACATGGCACAACCCCTCCCCCACAGAAATTCACATTTCCACAGTGCTTTGAATGGAGTTTGTGAAATTACAGTGGACCGTAATACAGTTTCGCGTTGAGCTACTCGTTATTGTGATGGTTCTGTTAGCAAGTTTGCAATGTCCAGGCGTTTTTGTTTCTGTTCATCAGTCAGGCAGTGAGGGACCCATCGCGCAGAAATTTCTCTCTTCTTCAAATTCTTTGTCAAAATACGGAATATTGAATTTGGTGAAATCCCCGTAGCTTCTGAAAGTTCCTCTCACGTTGCTCGATGATCTTCTTCAAGAGCATCTGCCATAACTTTGTTCATGTGTTGATGTTTTCGGCCTTCCTGGTCTTGCATCATCGTCTAAGCTGACGCGAAAACGACTAGCCCAACGAGAAACTGTACTACGGTCCATGTAAGCTCACCACAAACTCCGCTCCGCTGTGGATTTCTGTGAGGTTTTGCCACATAAAGATTCTTTGTTTTTCAATCGCCACAGTAACCGCGACACGTGTAGACTTCATTTCTAGCTCTCGTTACCAAAACACAGATTTAGGCTACATATATGTATTTATATATGCATGCATGAAAGTCTATAAATATATTTTTTGTACATCATCATCATTTTCGTTAGACAAAATCCTGCATAATATTCCACATTATTAAACTAGTGTCGTAAAGATATTATCATGCCAACTAAAACGTCGAAGTTAACATTATGAAACTAGGATCGCTACTATCGCCTCATTACAGACAATGCGAAATAGTACCTGCACAGTCTACTGTTCCTAGTACCCTCGTGAACTCAAGCTTCGTGACTGTATATACTAGACTGTGCTGTAAGTATGCACACATTAACGATATTATAATATATACATATACACACACTGTATAAGGATATTATGACGAAGTGAAAAGAAGCGAATAGAAGCATTTGAAATGTGGATATGGAGAAGAATGGAACGTGTGAAGTGGACAGACAGAATAAGAAATGAAGCTGTGTTGGAAAGCGTGGGAGAAGAAGAAATGATGCTGAAACTGATCAGGAAGAGGAAAAGGAATTAGTTGGGTCACTGGCTGAGAAGAAACTGCCTACTGAAGGATGCACTGGAAGGAATGGTGAACGGGAGAAGAGTTCGGGTTAGAAGAAGATACCAGATGATAGACGACATTAAGGTATGTATGGATCATGTGCGGAGACTAAGAGGAAGGCAGAAAATAGGAAAGATTGGAGAAAGCTGGGTGGGTTTGGAGTGAAAGACCTGCCCTTGGGCAGAACACTAAATGAATGAATATATATAAGCATGTGTAGGATACAATCATTTATGCGTATATAAACATGCATATTACGCGTTATTAGGCTTTCACGGTGTGTTGAGAATTAGACTTTCAGGTAGTACTCCACTGTGTATTTTAACATCAACGTTTTGAAACTGCATAAGTTTCTTACAGGTTACATCATCAGAGCAAATTAATACGATCTAACGAGTCACCTATTCTGTTTGGACCGTTATAAGTGGCTATTATGAAGAGGGTAGGTAACTCTTCATGTCGTAACAATATTTCCAAATCGTTGGATATATTAAATTCCAACACACGGTGGAATAGTTAAATTCTACTTCTGAAGTATTTATGCACAGGGTGGAAGGTAACTTTTTGCACTGATTCATAGAGGTAATAGATGAAGTCAATGCCAACAAGTTTTGTCAAATAAGTTTTTTGATACGTCCAATAGTTTGGAGAGTACGAAATGTAATGCATTGCAACGCTGTAACGCTCTTTCAGGTCATTGCTCGGCAGTACGGGCGAGTAATCGTCCACTCCGCAAGACTTTCGAGAGGATGTGAACAAAAACGCCTCAAAGAGCATTACAGCGTTGCAACGCGTTACATTTCATACTCTCCAATTTACTGGACGCATCAAAAAACTTATTTCACAAAACTTGTTCGCAATGACTTTATCTATTACCTCTGTGAATTAATATAATAGGTGCATACATTTTATCTTTCCTCTCTCGAATGTGGACAGCTGCGCTACTGTGCACTGCAGTTTTCGCTCTACCTACGCGAGTGAAGTGAAATAACCCTGCAGATTGAAAGGGACGATAGGTTGCACCTAAAGGAATACAAATCTACATCACGTTTCGTGATTAAATGCACGGTTAATTAGAAAAGTAAGTTGAAAGTTTCAACAGTCTGGCAACATCGTCACTAACAGAGTCATCTTTCTTTTCATAATAAAGATGTAAGAAGTCAACGAACTCAGGTCTCTGTACGCCAACCTTCCTTCGTCATTACGAAGTTTCGATCTGCTCTCATTGTTCAGTGGCTTGAAATTAGTGGTCTTTAAATTAAATTTACACGAAAACCGTCCACGCTTTTGAAATACGCCAGAGGGATAAAGGATTCTTTATTATATTTTCTATCGATATGTGCAAAAATCATTATCGTACTCGCAATAGTTACCGAAGAAGAAACATTTCTTTCTGAGAATACTATGAACTTTCCACCAATATGAACCAATATGATATTAGGCTTCACTTTTTTGTTGCATACAACATGAGCTATTCGTTGTGAAAATCTACAGGGTATTTTACTTCCATCCTGTAGGCCTATTTGTAATATACAGTATTTGTATGTAGTCTATGTATGTTTGTATGTATAGTATGTTATTTTACGACGCTTTATCAACATCTTCGGTTAATTAGCGTCTGAATGAGATGAAGGTGATAATGCCGGTGAAATGAGTCCGGGGTCCAGCACCGAAAGTTACCCAGCATTTGCTCATTTTGGGTTGAGCGAAAACCTGGGAAAAAACCTCAACCAGGTAACTTGCCCCGACCGGGAATCGAACCCGGGCCACCTGGTTTCGCGGCCAGACGCGCTGACCGTTACTCCACAGGTGTGGAGTATGTATGTATGTATGTATGTATGTATGTATGTATGTATGTATGTATGTATGCAGGTCTATGTGTATGAGAATGCACGTATGAAACGCATACCGCACGGATTTGTGTTTGATTCATATACAGTACGTAATATCAATTTGTATGTATGTATGTATGTACGATCTAACGTATAGGATACTTGTGCGTATACATACATTCAGGCACAGACTACTTACATATTCGTACACTAAATACATTTTAGAACGTGGACTAACAATTACATCAATCTCTGGAAATATAGAAAACACAGTCTCAAAGACAACCAAGTTTACATTAATTTTAATACAATTTTAATATGCTCTGCTTCAAATTACATGATCTAATCATAGTCGGTAAGATGATACGGTGATAAAATGTGAGGAAATGTCGAGTAAAATCTGTCGAGGAAATTGTTATAACTCAACCATCACCCAACTTATACAATGTAATCTTGGTTCCTCTAGTGAATTTTCATGGAGACAATGAGATATTGTCCCTCTACTCTACCGAAATTGTTTTTCAGGATGCAGGCACAGGAAAGAATGAAATATGATAAATACGGAACCATACTTCTAACCACGACCGTATTAAACATAACTGAAGAAAAGAAATAAGAAAGAATAACCTGCACAACTTTGAAAAACCCTGAATGAAGACATATGAAAAGGAGGGTAGAGAGCGAGAAAGGGAAGGAGAAAGATAGCTTGAAAGAGGAGGGAAATATAAAAAGGCAAGATAGAAAGGAGGGTAGTATAGAAGAGGAGAAGGTTTGAGAGAAATGAGTTTGTTAAAAAGCCAGAAACGAAGGGGGCACGCATCAAAGACATCAAAGTGGCAACACAAAATGAAATCCTCGCTGCTGCGGTGCTGCGAGAAGCCAGGGATGATGCTGCTAATGCTCGCTGGACCGTGCGCCACCCTCTCCCCCGGACCGGGCTCATCTTTCCGATAGGCGCAACCGGAAAAATACAAAAAAATGGGAAGAAACATAAAATATAAAAAGAGAGAGACAGATTACTGCCGAAACGCAAACATAATCATGGCTAAAAATTGATTCATATTCAACTGGTTACTTCAAACTGGCTACGTTTCGAAGGGTATTTTCCTCCCATTTTTACTCAACCCATTTTAATTAAGAATTTCAGCAACCTATCACAGCGAGTAATTGATTTACACATTAGTGAATAATTAATTTATGATCGTTTTACAATCAATTTATAACTGCAACGCTCCATTCGCGCAATTTAAAAAGATCTAGCGAACGCTTTGTACAAACGACAACGTGGTCACTTTCGTAATAATTAGGAACAGGGTTCGATTCTCAAATTCTCAAGAGAGCAGCGGGCGTAGTTTTCATAATACTACTCATACTTTTCTCTAATTAATTATATCATCACTTCATCCCCATTAATCAACGTCGTGGTAGTCGTCTTCGTCTTAACTTTGTCATATTGTAGGTATTCGTCGTAATCGTCTTCGTCGTATAAAAGAATGGTTTATTTAACAACGCTCGCAACTGCCGAGGTTGTATCAGCATCGCCGGTGTGTCGGAATTTTGTCCCGTAGGAGTTCTTTTATATGCCAGTATATCTACTGACATCAGCCTGTCGCATTTAAGCACACTTAAATTATTTATTTATTATTATTTATTATTTAATTATTTAAATATACAGGGTACAGAATATAATTATAACAACAGAAATATAAATAAAATAAACAATCAATATAAAAAGAGGATAGGCTTACAGCAATATTAACAAAATTTGAGGACCGAATAAGCAGCGCTCGTGTTCGGTCGCAGTTCATATATATTATTGACATAAGAGGAATATAGAAAATAAAATAGGAATTAAAATTAAAATTACAGCTACAATGAAATAATATAATATTAATATAGAGAAGAATAATAACGTACGTGAATAAAGTAGGAAAATTTATAAAAAAAATATAGCCCAAATTCCGAAATTACAGAATACAAATATATATGATTAAATCATACACATAGACTATAAAGGTAGAAGGTAAAGGATATCCCCGTAACATGCCATGAAGGCACTTAGGGGCATGGAGGTAGAGCCCCATGCTTTCCATGACCTCGACACTAGAATGAGGTGGTGTGGTCGGCACCACGCTCTGACCGCCTTTTACCCCCGGGAAAGACGCGGAACTCAATTTTATAGGAGGCTGAGTGAACCTCGGGGCCGTTCTGAAAGTTTGGCAACGAGAAAAAAATCATGTCATACCACCTGGGATCGAACCCCGGACCTTCCAGTCCGTAGCCAGCTGCCCTACCAACTGAGCTACCCGGCCGCATTTATTTAATTAAATTGAAAACATTAACAGGTTTCTAATTTTCTTGTTATATGTTAGAAGTTCTGGGTGTAATTTAGCTAAAGAATTTTACAACCGAGGTCAAAATTAATGCTATGCTTTAGTTTAGACCTGCAAATGTGAAACATTTAGGTTCTACTAATGTTGAATTATTATTTCGTCGTCATCGACTTTGGCCGGGATCGAACTCGCGGAACCTGCAGCACACAAGGTCAGCGCTATACCGACTACGCTACCCAAAAAGATTCCTTCGTATTGTATTCGTCGTATCAACGGACTCTTATTGTATTCGTCGTATCAACGGACTCGTATTGTATTCGTCGTATCAACGGACTCGTATTGTATTCGTCGTATCAACGGACTAGTATTCTATTCGTCGTATCAACGGACTCGTATTCTATTCGTCGTATCAACGGACTCGTATTGTTTTCGACGTATCAACGGAGTCGTATTGTATTCGTCGTATCAATGGAGTCATATTGTATTCGACGTATTAACGGAGTCGTATTGTTTTCGACATATCAACGGAGTCGTACTCGCCTTCGTTATATTAACGGAATAGTATTGTATTCGTCGTATCAACGGAGTCGCAGTCGCCTTCGTTATATTAACAGAATAGTAAATATTGGACGTATTAGCGGAGTCGTATTGTTTTCGGCGTATCAACGGAGTCGTATTGTATTCGTCGTATCAATGGAGTCATATTACATTCGACGTATTAACGGAGTCGTATTGTTTTTGACGTATCAACGGAGTCGTATTGTATTCGTCGTATCAACGGAGTCGTATTGTATTCGACGTATTAACGGAGTCGTATTGTTTTCGACATATCAACGGAGTCGTACTCTCCTTCGTTATATTAACGGAGTAGTATTGTATTCGTCGTATCAACGGAGTTGTAGTTGCTTTCATTGCATTAACGGAGTAGTATTGTATTCGTCGTATCAACGGAGTTGTAGTTGCTTTCATTGCATTAACGGAGTAGTATTGTATTCGTCGTATCAACGGAGTTGTAGTTGCTTTCATTGCATTAACGGAGTAGTATTGTATTCGTCGTATCAACGGAGTTGTATTTGCTTTAGTAGGCTTCATCGTATCAACGGAGTCGTACTCGTCTTCATCGTATCAACGGATGTACTCGTAATAATTAATATCGCAGTAACATCTTACACTTTGTCTATTTGTACCGTTATGTTAATCGTCATTCATTTGTGAAAAATTTCTAAATTAGCATTTTGTAAGTAAATTTATATTTTAATTTAATATTGCTATAGTCCTAGAAGAAAAACTATAAATATACTGTTTAAATGATTAGTGTAATATTTATTGATTGATTAATGCACTAAATGAATGAAGAGTTGAGTGAATGTACGAATTCTAGAATGAGTGAATGAGCGAGTGATTGGGTGGCTAAGTGAATGATTAAATAAATAATAATATTAATAGTAATAATAATAATCGAAACGATAAATGAATAAATAAATTGAATTTCTTGTTAATTCGTTCGTTCATTAATGGACGCACCAGTAACAAAGTGCGAATGGAGGAGTAAGTGGGCACGAAAGATTCATTAGAGTGAATGAATGTGTGAGTGTAATCATGAAGCAGTAAATGAACACACAAGTGGATTAACATGTAAGTGATGGAACTATGTAGTGGTTGTACATAGATGGATGAATAATCTATGAATGAACAGTCTATTCAATTATTCTGTGTCTCTTTTGGTGGAAGTAGTCGTTTGGTAGGGCTAAGCCCGACAACGGACTAAAAGTTTTTTTTCGGAGTATGCACGGTTACAGTTTCTCCTCTCATTCAGCAGACGCCAACCTGTTATCTTATCATTCCATCGCGGCATTGAAAATATTGTAGCTATGCTTTTCTACTATGGAAGAAAAGAGAATATCGGTGCCGTTACTTGCATTATTTTGCATCCAAAGGCTGCAGAGAAATTCACAATAGGATTGAAAATACAGTATCTTCTTACCATGAACTCTAGTATAAAACATGCTTATTTTAACGGAAGTATATAAAATCAAATTAAGATACTTTCTTTTTTAACAAAAAGAGCTTTTAAAAAAAGTAAATATCATCTTTACGAGGCAGAAAAGGGAATATAAATGAGAAATACATTTCCACAAACTAATAGACGATCCTAAGCTCGTCGTTCTTTTTTTTTATTTTTTATTCCCCATCCGTAATCTGTCTCAAAGAGAAACTACAAAACGGAACAGAGTACATCTTACTTCATAAATTAAAAACAAGATTCCAAGAAATATATCCAAACGCCATCTTCAAAAGACTACGCTTCTTTCAAACTGTCCTGTAAACTCTGCATGGAAAATTCATTTGTAGAACTCATAAGAGGAATGATTCAATCCCCCTAAAAGAAAAATAAGTGCTTGATAATGAGAAATTCAAGATAGTGGTTAATATTATCTTTGCCCCGTATGAGATATTTCTTGTAGTCTCAGACGTGACTTTACACACAATTAAGCCTACTTTATTTTATGTAGTACGAATCTTTACCATATTATGTTCTATACCAGACCTGCAGAACTGTAACTCCTCAGAGCGACTGCTTTACTCTCCTTTCTTACCCTATCCACCTTTTCTACCAATGCGGTCATGGCGTTCTAGTTACGATGGGCTGCATCAACATTCATTCTCGCGGCGGCACGTATACAATACTCTATCAAGAATTACAAATGAACAGATAAATTTAAATTTTAAAATGTATGAGTGCATACGCCCTTAATTTAACAGTATATATATATATATATATATATATATATATATATATATATATATATATAGTTCGTAATAATGAACTTACTCGGAAGTTTGTGCATTCCATAATTCTTAATATGGATTTTGTTGAAATGTGGTTTAATATCGAAATGACGAGTAGAAATAAATTGGATGGGACACAGTAAACAAGCAATTATTTCGTCTTCTACAACAAA
This sequence comes from Periplaneta americana, assembly GCF_040183065.1. Lineage (NCBI taxonomy): Eukaryota > Metazoa > Arthropoda > Insecta > Blattodea > Blattidae > Periplaneta > Periplaneta americana. The sequence goes on from NC_091120.1 coordinate 55,010,062, forward strand.
ATAATCAATCATACTCCCACTTCCTTTGGAAGTAGTATTTATTCACGGGTTTAGTTTTTACCATGTTCCAGTTCTCTTTAAACTGCAGTACGCCTATTGTGTATTTATTTATTTATTTTATTTCCTTATTATTTATTTACTTATTGATTATTTACTTATTTATTTATTTATTTATTTATTTATTTATTTATTTATTTATTTATTTATTTATTTATTTGGCTGGAGTGCGTTACAATGATGAATGACAGCATTGACATCCGATCATATAGCTATCACTCACTTATCAACGTATAATTTATTTATCGTCCTATTAGTAATAAGACCAGTAATACAAGTTGTGTAAAAACAGGAATGAAAACTTTATTAATGCACGAAAAATCATAATAAATTCTTCAAAATAAAGTAATTGATTTGTTGCCTGCATGCAACATTTCGGACTTACTTCATTTTAGTAGAATACAGAGCACAAAAAGACAAGTCGGGGACTGTACTTTACTTATTTTACACAAAAAGTGGACTTAATCGGCTTTACTAGTAATAGTCCAATATACCTATACATAGGTAGACCTTCTTAGATTATATGCAGATTTACATTTTAAAATTTATTTTACATGTCTTTTAACTTATTTATTTCCCTCATTCATTTTTCTCTTACTTTCTAAAGGTATGTTCCTAAGGATTTTATTATGTGTTCATTTGTAATTCTTGATAGTGTATTGTATACCTGCCTCCGCGAGAATGAATGTTGATGCAGCCGAGCGTAACTGGAACGCTATGACCGCACTGGTAGAAAAGGTGGGTGGGGTAGAAAGGTTGGTAAGGCAGTCGCTCTGAGGAGCTACAGTTCTGCAGGTCTGTTGTAGGATTTCCTTCGCGTCCTGCATCAATTCAGAGTGTAAATTGCGCCCTGTTCCATCGGTTGTGTAACTGAAGTTGTGTTTGATGGAAAATAGATTAACTTCACGTTAGACAAATCAATCCTTGGATGGCAGGTAGCATTGTCTAAAAATAGTATGACCTTAAGACCTCGACGTTTCATTGCTCCATTAAAATTATGAAACCACTCTTCCATGATAGAACTAGCCATCTAGGCTTTTTTTATTAAATCTCACAGTTTTACTTTATTCGCACTGTTATTTAACACTGTATTGGCATATTAACACAAAATTCAGAATAAATAAACGAAAATCTGAAACTAAATTGACACTACACTACAATTATTCACAGTTTTATTCTACTCGCACTGTCCTTTATCACTGTATTGACTTGTTAGCACAAAACTCAGAATAAATAAACGAAAATCTGAAACTAAATTGACACTACACTACAATTATTCACAGTTTTATTCTACTCGCACTGTCCTTTATCACTGTATTGACTTGTTAGCACAAAACTCAGAATAAATAAACGAAAATCTGAAACTAAATTGACACTAACTACAATTATTCACAGTTTTATTCTACTCGCACTGTCCTTTATCACTGTATTGACTTGTTAGCACAAAACTCAGAATAAATAAACGAAAATCTGAAACTAAATTGACACTAACTACAATTATTCACAGTTTTATTCTACTCGCACTGTCCTTTATCACTGTATTGACTTGTTAGCACAAAACTGAGAATAAATAAAAGAAAATGCAAGAGGTTTGGAAGAAGAAACGGTACAGGAGGTCAATAACCTTCCCCGGTCCTTGACAATAAGTACAGAATAGTGACACGGTTAAAGAAGCTTCACCCCCAACGCCTGACAAAGAATAGCGAAAGTCTTCCAGATCACTGCATGTACACTTAGCGGCAAAAAGAATGGGCCGACTCTTGGTCGATAGAAATGCTAAGTTCTATCGCGCGGTTCACTCGTGTAAACGTAACCCAGTGCAAGGCATTGCTGTGGTGTCTCTTCATTGAAAGTCATCCGTCTATAATGTAATAAACCTTATGAGCAGCGTGTGGCCCAGTGGTAAGAAGTCTGACATCCGTGCCAGAGGTTGTGAGTTCGCCTCCTGGTACGGTAAAATTATTTTTTTTATTTATTTTAACTTTTACTTAATTTATTAGTTTAAATGTGAAATGGCATTTGTTAACAAACTTCGTTATGCCTGCCTTTTAAAAATAATATTGGCCATCACCTGTGGGCTATTAGTAGGTGAGACCTAGTCTGTATAAACAAAAATACTTGTTTCACATCCTAAAAAAACGACGCATATCAAACACAAATAAATAATTAAATTAACAAAAACAAACAATTTGTTAATATTTTAACAAAACAAGGCTGTGGTGGGGACTAGTATCTCGTCCACAAACCACCTGCGTCAACATCTGCTCTCATTCTGCGCGGCATGGAGTCCACAAAATTATGGAACAGGTCTAAATTCTTGGCCATCTTCTCCCACGCATCTAGAACTCTGTCCCACAATTCCTCAGGTGTCCGAACGGGTGGTTGTTCTGCCCAATTAGAGCGTAGGATCCTTTTCACTGCAGCCCACAAATTTTGAATCGGATTCATATCTGGTGAATTTGGGTCGACATCACGCCTCCTCGTAAACCATCTTTGAATCCGGTTGGCGGTGTGTAGTCTATCGGATGATTATCCTGCTGGAAGAAAAGTGTGCCTTCTGGATATCGTTTTCGGGCGGAAGGGATCATTGCATTTGCCAAAATGTGTTCGTAGACTTCTGCCGTAAACAGACCGTGGATGCGTTCCGGAAGTCCTGCCCCATCGTATGACATCCACCCCCAACACGCGACCCTCACGCGAAGCGTATCGGTGGTCATTCATACAATAAACTAGGGCAGTACTATCATTGCTATTGGAGACAATTATCTCGTCGGAGAAAATGAAATTTCTCCAATCAAAGTCCTGTCGCAGAGTAGCATACGCAGAATAACCTATGCGAACCAGGGCAATGAGTTATTGTTTCTGTGCCATCTTCAAGCGTAATGACGAGACAGAACGTTATATTAACAGATAGCAGTATTGCTTGAAAGAGAGAGGGAGATTTATTATTTATTAGAGTTTGGGCATATTCTAAGAGATATCGCCATATAATTATAGCTTTGCGAGACACATATGATGGCAATTTTGTAATAAAAAAGAAGATTTGGGGAGATTCGAACCTTGAGCTACTACTACTAACTTGTTCAATATACCAATGCCGTAACAACTTTACGCTACGGTAACTGTTTATATCGCTTCGGCATAATACATGGTTTTCCTGATCATATTCGCTCCGGTTGATTTTGCATTTATCAATTTTATTACTATTTCACTCTTCAAGGGCCTGATGTATCTAGAATCAACCCGCCATTCGATTTTATTACATATTTTAGCCTCTTAAACAAAATACAGCAAATTTAAATGGTTTAATTATGTGTTACCTAGTGAACTACGGCGTTGACGAGACGAGCATGCGCAATGTGTCTGGAACTTAGAAATTGTCGGCCGGCCCATTCTTTTTGCCGCTAAATGTACAGTCACACAAAAAACTTAAGTCATGCTTCGTACAGTATTATCACAAAATTTAAAATTGTTTGAAAGAATTTAGCAACAGTTACACTTAAAATTATCGTTTTAGTCAGGTTTTTTTTTATCTAAATGCTGCCCAAAAATGATTCCGTTTTCGCGTTAGGCAGTTTTCCGTTTTGAAGTATTACTTTATATAGGAAATCATTCCAGTCCCAAATTTCTTTTTCGTTTGTGCAGGTTTCCTTTAGCAGGTTTAGCAAGGCTTTACTGTACAATTAATAATAATAATAATAATAATAATAATAATAATAATAATAAATTGTGACAGCAGAACACAGAGAAAAATTTTGTCTATAAAAATGAAGTAATGACTTTGTATTAAAAAGAAAACAGTTAAAACTGACAAATTTAGAAATGAAATTTATGCATAAAAAGAGTAACTCTGTTCGAGTTCAAATTGAATTGAAATTGCAGTTTTGTTCAACTTTGCGCTTTTTTTTTGTAAACAACTCGAATACTAGTATTCACTAGAAAAACAATTGGAGGGTAAGGGAAAAAACAAATAATGTCACAGAACAGCACTAATGAGAAAGCCAATTTTAATACTCTGGCATTCCTGGTTATTCACTCGTGGACGAAATGTTTAACGTTATCTTATACGGGAATTTCCACTTTTAAACGCTTTGTGATTGGGCAGTTCTCTGTAGTCCCAGCTGCCACTAATAAAATGCGCTGTAGGCCTACCCCATAAAGTCGCTAAAATGAGCATTCCCTGATTTTTCCTCTTTACCCTTCAATTGAAGATTTCTCTTGCTTTTAGCACACTTTTCTAAGATTCTCTCTTTCAAGTACAGTCTTTTTATCTCTTCTACAAAAAAGAATGCTAAGTTAGAGCATGATTATTTTTGTTTTTGATAATAGGTAATATATCTAATTTACAAGCAATTCAAACATGAAATCATTAAATTTTTTACATAAATGAATCAACCTAAAAAGTAAATGTTGTAGAGCCAGGAGGGGAAAATACTTCATCTTGCCCCCTTATGGGAGCCCATGCGTATACCTAGCAACAATGAAAGAAATGCTATTTGAGTTTATTTTCGTCATGCCACATACCACTTAATTATATAATAATAATAATAATAATAATAATAATAATAATAATAATAATAATAATAATTGTAAAGCCTATTATTATTATTATTATTATTATTATTATTATTATTATTATTATTATTTATTTATTTTTTTTTTTTGATTGAAAAAAAGGAATTCATGACTGCTGTATGGTGTGGTATGACAATACAGGTTTCTGGACAAAAATGGCGCCCAGTTAGACCACGTGTACAGTTCTGTAGTGCCAACTACAACTTCGACATAAGCGAGAAACCTTTTCTGTTTTAAGACAGATTAAAGAATTAGTCCAGAAGAAAAAGTTGAATACAGAGAAACTGAAACATAGACAGGCACACAAATGGAGTCAAAATAGTACTTTCTCTGTATCAGTAGTGTAGAAAGGGCTGTATTTTAATTAAATATTATTTTCTTTTTTATTACAATACGTTTAAATATGAAGTAAAATAATTATGTTTTTATGTATGTCAACCCCTTTCAAACGATTATGAAACTTACGTCGAAATTCATGGTGATGACAAAGCTACTACTCCAAACTCCCCTCCAGGTACTTCAATCTGGACTGTCCATTCACTTTACTAAGTGAACTATTCCAGTTCATAAGCAAGGCGAGACGGTCGGCTGAAGCCATTATGCACTTGTGCATTACAGCGCAACAATGCCAACACTGCAGGGTAAACCAACGTCGGGAATCCCCAGGCAACGCAGCTGGGCAGAAATATTCCCAAGCAAGTCAACCTGTCGTTAAGATACTTAAGCGGAGGTCTTAAACTTAAATGAAGTAACTACGTACATTTGGATATTCTAATGCAGGGGTTCCCAACCGGTGTGTCGCGCAGCCCCATGGATTGTGTCGCGAAATTTTGAAATTGAAAAATAAATTTTATATAATTCAGAAAGTCTATTTACAACGCATTTTTTAATTTACAACAAAGTCTTTGATATGGTACATTTTATTTTGAGACAGACTTTACCAATGAAACGTGAACACCTGCCACAATGCTCAGTTTAATTTATCTGCCCGGCGATAATACATTCACTGTCTCTTCTGTTTAGAATCATGCATACTTCTACTCCGAATTATCTGTTATCGCGCTTTCAATTTCTTACAACTCTTCGAAACCGACATCAAGCACTTCTTTCTATCCCTCATCATAGAACGTCTTTATACTCATCTTCCTATACTGTAGAAATACCTCGCCTCTGGAATTCGTTACCTAATGAAGTCAGGGACTGCCGGACTTATCACAATTCAAAATTAAATTGGAAAATTTTGTCTTTGTTAATGTTTTTAGGTATTGCTAGAAGTATTAATTTGTGTTTTTTTTTTCTTTTTAATTTTAATCTAGATTAAAATTGCAAGTTTCTCGTTTATGTTAGTTAATTAGTTAGGATACAATTAATTATGATACTTAATCACTAATTTAAAGTTTTTGTGACTGCAACCTTTGTATATTTTTGTGTGACTTCACATTGTTTTTAGTGTTTTCTCTCTCTCTCTCTCTCTCTCTCTCTCTCTCTCCTTATTTTTTGTGTAGCTTATTTTGTGTATAGTGTATTTTTTTCTGTTTATTTCTATTATTGTATTTGTATTCCTGGTGTTGTGGAAGAGAAGGCCTGATGGCCTTAACTACACTAGAATAAATAAATAAATAAATAAATAAATAAATAAATAAATAAATAAATAATTCGAATGTAAGTGAACACTGCAACAATGTTCAGTAATTCATTTACTCTTCCCATTTAGTAATAAATAGAGTTTAGAATAAATATACCATATTGGTCAGTTTCAGTACATACGTGTGAGCAGGTGATAGTGCGACTATTTTATCAAAAGTGCTTTATTTTGATTTCATCATGGACAAATTTTTAATCGAAAAAGACAATCGGAATCAAGTTCTGTGTTAGACGACAGCAGTGCTAATTCAAATAATGTGAGCAAAAATCCCCTTCAGGTTAACAAAAACGTAGTGCGCTTCGTAAGTGATGAATACTTGCAATATGGTTTTACGTGGCGTGGCGATGAATGCAAACAAAATCCAGAGTGTCTTATTTGTGGAAATTTTTGTCAAATCAGTCGATGGTGCCGAATAAACTAAAAAAATATTTATAACTGTCGTTTTCAACGTCATAATTGTGTGAGTCAGCATTTTCTACCATGAAAATAGTAAAATCTAAACGAAGGAACAGACTGCTGCATCTTGAAGATGATTTACGTGTTAGTCTGTCAACCATGAGGCCACGTATAGAGATACTCTGTGCAACCCACCAAGCGCAGACTTCACATTAATTTAAATAGGTGAATTTTCAAAAACGATAATAAAAATCTTTTATCGGACATCCAGCATAGATAGGTTTTATTCTAATACTACTGAAGTTGCTGCTTGTTTTTTAGAATTTTCGATTGCATGTTAACATCGACCTATTTGCAACACTGGATGTCAGACACTACAAAGAAGTTATCAGTGTTTTTTTTCTGGCGGAATGCGCATGAACGGTATTCCGATATCTTTTCCTGCATTTTTCGTCATGAAATCGAAATGTGTGAATAATTATGTTTTAAATATTTTTCTTTGAATTCCGCTTAGACCTTGAAAGTCTTAGTTTGACGAAAAGGAGATTAAAAACGACACAATTCCCCTGCAGTGAACAGTAGGCTTAATCATCTCCCCGTCCGCTATAAAATATTCTATACAGAGTTCCACAACATTTTTCTCCAGAAGAAAAGCACTGGTTGTTATTATTATATTATTATTAATAATCATCATCGTCCTTGCAGGTATTAGGCCTAGTGGCCTGTAATGGTCTCCGCCCATCTTTTCAGAGGTCGTCCCAAAGATCGTCTTCCATGTGGTATATAGCGGAGAATTTGTCTTGGGAGCCGGGAACGGTCCATTCTATTGACATGGTTAAGCCATTTTTGTCTATAGTGGTTGAGATGTTCATAAATAGGTGTAATTTTCAATTCTTTTGTAATTAGTTCATTCCTTTTGTGGTCAAGCAAGCTGTAGCCGGCAGTCCTCCTTAGAAGTCTCATTTCCGCAGTTGTTAGGCGTTGAACATCTGAGTTTCGGATAGTCCAGGCCTCACTACCATACATGAGTACAGGTCTTGCTATGCTTTTAACCTGGTATGTTTTTGGGTTTTCGTGGTTGTGAAAACCTGGTTGATGGTTCTTAAGGCTCCATTAAAATGTTGAATATTTTCAGATATATCAGTAACAGGTAAATATGTCAAATTATAACCCAAATATTTAAATGAGTTTACCTGTTCTAACGTATGGGTTCCAATGCAAATTTTACTCCTAACTGGCTGTTTACCTTGGAACCATAATTTTTGTTTTGTTTGGGGAAATTTTCATATTGAAATTTTGTGCTATTATATTCAGGTGATGTATTGAGTATTGCAGCTCTTCATTTGTAGCAAAAAGAACCTGATAGTCTGCATATAATAATGTACAATTTCGGAAGAGCGGGATGTTTCCATGAATTGTTAGTCGCCAATGTCTGATGATAGAGCTGATGTATATATTGAATAAAAGTGGTGAGAGGGGGCATCCTTGACGAACTCCACAGTTTATCGGTCTCCATTCGCTATGTTCTGATCCAATAGTAATTTTGATAATTTTGTGGTTATATAATTCGTAAATTGTTCTTATAACTGCGTTTGGAACTGAATCATTTGCCAAAATTTGAATTATTATTAATAAAAACAAATTAGTGTGTCGCGATATAGTGAAGTGAGTCGTAGTCAAAAAAGGTTGGGAACCACTGTTCTAATGGGTATTGGGGTGCTTATTATTATGCAGATCGTTATGGATGGTACATAAATGTTGAAGGGAGTCTAATGCAGTGGTACAAGATAATGAAAAAGTTGCTGACAAACAAGAAAACATTCAATTTTACTTTACACCTCCCTAATAGGGACCTTATATGCTCACTTCTTATCGGCTTAAACGAGACTCAAAGGATAACATCATGGTCTTACTGGCTTTGATTAAAATATCAGACAGAATTGGCGGGAAGAAAGTTTGAGAAAATAATATCCTAGGGTAAAGCTACAGGATGAAAACAACCCACCTTTTATACAGACAGAGAAAACGTAAAGCGTATAAATTAATGAGATAAGGATGAAATTTCCCTTCTTCTTCAAGAAGATGAAGGGAAAATGGACAAAGATGGAAGAAGTTGGGGAAATACCCGTGGATTTTACTTCTGTGCCGTGTAGAGGAGTAACGGAGGGAGGGGAGTTAGCATCTCACACATAATTTAGCCATTACAGCGACGTAGACTCTAGCTGCCAGGTTGGTTGGTTGCCCGGCTCTTCCCTCTCCATTCTAACGGAAATGACCCGTTGGAGAAAACGCAATTAAAATCTAATTTGGAAGTTATCTCCAGCCCAGTGATCAGCTTTATCGGGTAGACCGAGGGATGGGAGTGGGGGAGAGGAGAATTTGCAGGTACTGGCTTTGTGTTGCACTAGTACACCGAAGTGGGTGTTTCAAATTAAGCTCTCCTCTCTCTTTCCTCTCTCCTCCCCCTCCCTTTACTACGTTACAGACTCATTTTATCTGAGATTTGAAATTACCTTTTAGCTTTTACCTTCAACTGTTCTAGAAATCTATTGTCATCACTCTCCAAGCATATTGTCTTTTTTCTCCCGTTTGATCCCTAAGCAGACAATTACATTCACAGAAAGGGAGAAAGGAAACCTAAAAGGTAACAATTTGCTACGTAAAAGGACACCTGACTCATTAATTGTTGGTTATTATGCTCAAATGATAATTTAGTTTAATTAATAATAGTGAAACCAAATTTTACCCTTAGACTAAAGTATGATTTATAGCATTGTAATTGCTTCGATTATTTTATTACAATTACACCTACAAATTTAAGATACAGAACAGAATTGTTGTGTAACTAATACACAGGGTATTAGGGGCATACATACAAGTGTTTTTAGAGGTAATCGGGTATAGTATTATATATACAGGGACATCATTTTATTTTTACTAACATGTTTAATATTAACTTGCCTATACCTCTGGATCAACGCCGTTTGCTACCCCCTTCCACGACTGGAGTTCGATGATACTGGCGTAATATACAAACAAATCACTTAACTAGGTATAGGAGGGAAGAAAAGTAGTTCATCCATTTACGTAAACTAGGAAATATTGCGCTTTTGAGTTTGATCATTTTCATTAGGTTTTCGTTTAATCAAAGTACAGCACAGTATTAACAATGAGTGTTTTTACTCACGAACTGACCTGTCCATGTGCATGTATTCATTATGCAGTGTATATTACACTGTCTACAGCACATTAGCGTACAATACAGAGAATGAAGTTACATTTTAAAATAATCGTAATATGGATATTTAAACATATTTTTTAAAATGGTGGCCGTTCATTTCGTTACAGGCTTCAGTTTTAATGTACATATTATCGCACTATAGACTATTGTACCTAATCCCAATTATCAGTTTCGTTCTTCGTATTAGTAACTCATATTGAAATAATTCTGTACCTACTCTGTAAAAGAGTACCTTACGTACTGTAAATTCAATCTTCTCTTCTGCCCGATCCGAAAAGATAAAATTACTCAGACATGCTATCTACTGTCCGTCCAAGTGGTTATGTCGTAGGATCGTACAAAGGGAGGAAATCACGTGACAGTTAAGTACTTAACGAGGCCCTTTTATTTAAGTTATTTTAAACAGTTGTATAATATTACGTAGACGTCCAATTCCTAACAGAAATTAATGTTCTCAGAAAAGAGCTAAGACAGCCCAGCCTCTAGCTGGCGAATAAAAGCTGGTGGGGGAAAACGGGATACGACGTAGGCAAATGGACGACAGTACCTGTGCGAAAATGATTCAATATTGAAAGCTCTTTCGTCACTGGAAAACGCGAACATATTTTTGGAACGTACTGTTTACTATGACCGTAAGGCTACTATAACTGTATATGCGGTCTTGGATCTGTATGGAGGACTGTTGAACTTCATTAGTAGAAGGGGTGGGAGTGAAGTACATTCAAAAACTCAGGTACAATAAAAATTGAAGTAAAAATAAAATGATGTCCCTGTATGTATGTATGTATGTGTGTATATATATATATATATATATATATATAAAATGGACTTATAAGGAAAAGTATTAAGTCCAAAAATGCGAAAAATGAGTTATTGATGGTAATACGTACAACAAATTGTGCTTTGTCTACTGGGAAAACAAATTAAGTCTTAAATCTTTTAGTGCCGTATTCATAGACATTTTAGCGCGGGTTTCCGGTGGATGATCAGCGTTTTTTGTATTCATAAAACAGTGTTAGCGATAGGATATGATTTGAATTCTGTACAAGAAACCAGTGGATACCCGGGGCTAGCTTAGTACGCTCGTAGCGCGTGCTGCGAAATGTCTATGAATAGCACCCATAGTTTCTAGTAATGAAACCTTCATAAATTATATAGTCCATTACAAACAAAATGTTAACAGGAAAAGAGTATTAAGTGCACTTAATACCTTTTGCCTACACACCTCAATATCACTTTCGGAATATCTGTACAGGCAGAATGATTTTAGCTCATAACCTAATCAGGTACACAATGATCTATGCTAGTGATTAACATTGATTGCATATGTTTTTCTCATAAACATGAACAATTATATGACAAAAGGAAGGAAATTATTGCAGCTAGTTTTGCAGAAAAATGCTGAAGTGATTACTAGTAAGTGACCCTTCTTAAAATATACACGATAGCCAAAACAAATAAATACTGTAATTACTTTAACATTTGGAGGTGAAGTTGCCCTTTTCATTCTGTACCTAATGACTTTTTAAAATCTTGTTTTGGGATCCAGTAGGTTCATTATTAAAACTATTTAAACAACATATTATAACATTAAAAATAATACCAAAACAATCAATTCTTAACGTAGACCACCTAATGACAACAAAGTAATAAATATTTAAAATTTCACTGTGGATATTCCATTTCTTATTAAACATGTTTGATTAATAAATTATATTTGATATGATCTAACAAGAGAACTGTGAGAAGGGTGTAACCAAAAGTATAGAATTACTCTTCTTCAATGAGTGGAACTGCAGATAGACGAAATGAGTTAAATGAAACATAACATCTGAAATAAACATGATGATATAATTTATTATAAAAACAATAATTATTCAGAGTACAGTAAATAAAATGATCATTTACCAGCAGGAACCTCATCAGTCATAAGTAAACAAGATGTGTTAGAGAAAATTGATAATGCTTTCGGAAGTGATTTTCCAGATTTAGATTTTCATTACCATCCTAACATTGAGTATTCAGAACACAATGAAAAGTGTGCGACATCTGGGGAACCAACTCAAGAAAGTGGAAGTAGATGGAGAAAAAGAAATCCAAGCAAATGGAAACGGAATGTGAAAAAAAATTAACGTAGAAATGGCTTCACATATAAAATAAAAACATCACAAGATGCTAAAATTCCTAAAACCTCTAAACCAGACATGTCAATTGATGCCCACAGGAGCAAGCGCGCGCTTTAGAGACCAGGAGAGCCTGAGCGCTTTACAGCGGAAAAAAAAAGAGACAGACGAAAGAGGTGGTATATGCCTCTTGGTCGAGCTATATTCAGGGATGGCCAGCACTAATTCAATAGATAAAGGGAAGAGAACTTATTAAAACTGTATCCACGTTAATTTTTAGATTTGCCTGAAAATATATAAGTGCATTACAAGAATGTAAGTTTTAATTTTAATGCTCATTTTTCACAAGTTTGATTTTTTATTCAAAAGAAATATTTTCTCAACTTTTCGTAAAGAAAAGTAGCCTTTACAGAATGTTTTCGTAAATCTAATATACCGTATATACGTATTACTGAAGATAGTGTATTGAAATTTTTGAAAATATTCGCATGGAAATTGTTTGTAAGGAAATGAATTAACAAAGCAACTACTGTTACATCATAAGCAAAAGATATGTGCCCATGTGTTGTAAAAAGTCAGCTCTATAGCTTCAGCAGATTTCGATTAAATAATTTAATATTCTGATGATAGGAAGTTGCTCACAAATATCACCTTAAAAGCATAATGCGATAAGAGTTTTGTTATGAAATATTAGTTACATTTAAAACAGATACAGTACCTAGGTAACTTTGCTTTGTACTGTAATATTGTTTTGATTAGTTTGTTGATTAACCTTTATAAGGCTAAAGATACCACCATCAATATAAATTCCAACTTATCATGTCATACTCAATCTCTTTCTTTGGAATGTCACTTTCTTTAAGAATGATGTGTTTCATCCACTTAATACAGTATAATATTATACTACTATGGAATTTAAGTGAATATTCCTTCTTAACTCTCTATTATGTTATTAAGATTTAAAACACAAGTGCAATATTAAGAAATCAGTGTTAGTACTTTTGTTTTACAGACGATATAGATAATATTAAACAGAAAGAAGCCATATAAAAATAAAGACATAAAATTTCACGTTCCGTTTGAAGTTTGTGCACCACTGTTTTCTTAATCAAGCAGGTTGCCTATTCATATACACAACCCTTCCTCTTTCCATACTTAGCGCTTGCTGCCCGGGCACGACGTCAAGGTCAGAAAAATGCGCTTGCATTGACATCACTGCTCTAAACTGTAATGTGTGGATTTAAGTGCACTGAAAACATTTCTGAAGAGTGGCGAAAGGCATAAAGATTTCATTCTCCATTGAATTATCTGCAGCACTCCAGGAAGGAGGAGGAATCGTAATAATCTTGACAAAGGCCACTGTTTTTACGATTCCTCCTCCTTTGTGTTTGGAAGCAGTCAGAATTGCCTTGTTTCTGGTACAAAGTGTTTTCAGAAAAAAATTATTCGTAAACTCTGAACTTTCTCTCTGAAAGAAATACGTCAATCTACAGCAGGTGGCAAAAATGTTGGTGAAAAAGAAATCCAAAGATGAGAATGGTGATGTTAATTGGCTTAAAGTATAGTCTTTCAATTACACGAGAGAAACATTTTGAGTTCTGCAATATAAGTGTGAGTATTCTGATGAATATAGATCAATCTAACTTCGTGGAGAGGGGCGACCATTTATTTGTATAAAACAGTGATGTCAAAGCAAGCGCATTTTTCTGACCTTGACGTCGTGCGCGGGCAGCAAGCACTAAGTATGGAAAGAGGAAGGATTGTGTATATGAATAAGCAACCTGTTGGATTAAGAAAATAGGGGTGCACAAACTTCAAACGGAACGTGAAATTTTATGTCGTTATTTTTATATGGCTTCTTTCTGTGTGTGTAAAACAAAAGTACTAACACTGATTTCTTAATATTGCAGTTGTGTTTTAAATCTCAATAACATAATAGAGAGTTAAGAAGGAATATTCACTTAAATTCCATAGTAGTATAATATTATACTGTATTAAGTGGATGAAACACATCATTCTTAAAGAAAGTGATATTCCAAAGAAAGAGATTGAGTATCACATGATAAGTTGGAATTTATATTGATGGTGTCTTTAGCCTTACAAAAGTAATCAATAAACTAATCAAAACAATATTACAGTACAAAGCAAAGTTACCTAGGTACTGTATCTGTTTTAAGTGTAACTAATATTACATAACAAAACTCTTATCGCATTATGCTTTTAAGGTGATATTTGTGAGCAACTTCCTATCATCAGAATATTAAATTATTTTCTCGAAATCTTCTGAAGCTATAGAGCTAACATTTTTACAACACATGGGCACGTATCTTTTGCTTATGATGTAACAGTAGTTGCTTTGTTAATTCATTTCCTTACAAACAATTTCCATGCGAATATTTTCAAAATTTTCAATACACTATCCTCAGCAATACGTATATACGGTATATTAGATTTACGAAAACATTCTGTAAGGCTGCTAAATAAATAGGCCTATACCTGAAAATTTCACTTTTCTATACGAAAAGTTAAGAAAATATTTCTTTTGAATAAAAAAATCAAACTTGTGAAAAATGAGCATTAAAACTAAAACTTACATTCTTATAATGCACTTATACTTCTCAGGCAAATCTAAAAATTAACATGGATACAGTTTTAATAAGTTCTCTTCCCTTTATCTATTGAATCAGTGCTGGCCATCCCTGAATATAGCTCGACCAAGCGGCATATATCACCTCTTTCGTCTGTCTCTTTCCTTTCCGCTGTAAAGCGCTCAGGCTGTCCTGGGCTCTAAAGCGCGCGCTTGCTCCTGTGGGCATCAATTGACATGCCTGGTCTAAAATAACCGCTAGCAGAATACTCAAATTCATTGGCAATAAGCTCAGCAAAGAAGAATATCGCAGTAATTTCGTATAAATTGGAAAGAGAATTTTACTGTATAAATAATCCTATATTACGCATTAGGCGTTAAAATAATGATAAATTGATGTATGAAACCTTTTTTAACAGAGGTATAAGAAACCCAGACACATTTCAACACAGCAACATTGAAAGTGTTGAATGATTGTTTCAAAACTATTTCTTTCAAAGTAACAAATCTACACCGCAATCAGTATTTTTTATATCCTTGAAGTAAATAATTGATTTAACCCTTTCTGTGAGTGCATTAACGTTATTAACATTATCTGTAAAATATTTTCTGAGTTCAATAAGTCATTTAAATTTAAAAACAATAAATATGAATCATGTAACTCATATTTTTCAATTTTCTGAATCACTAGTTTACTAACATGCTTAAATAATTTTTATATTTCGGTCTTTAAGTCCAAACTGAAATGGTTAATTAATTTGCCTACCGACTCCCCTACATTATTAGAAATTACTATTATCATTCTACGTTTCATGTCATTATGCGGAAATGTGTGGTCTCTCTCTAACTCTCTCCACCGCTGGACATGAATATTCACGTGCATGTAAGCAAACCCGTATCTGTAGTCGAGAAACAGCTAACCTTCTTCATAGTGCAACAAGTTTCGCTCCCTGCTTATCTCTCACAGTACGTCTAATTGACAAAAATCTATCTCCTCACCAAACCCTACCCACTCTTGACGCTAACTTTGGCGCTACTTCTCTGCAAGGGTATGGAGGACGAGGGAGGGAGAAATAATCCAAATTTCTGCTAATGAAGATTGTATAGGTAAATATTGTGCCCATTTGTTGGCAACATTGTGTATCATCGTAATATCACTGTTGTAAGCTTCCACATCTATTCTCCAATTGAACGTTAATGAGCAACTATCGGACCACAAAGAAGTGAAAACCATTTTGTTAAACAATTTCATCTTGTTGTGAGTTAAAGGTAAAAAAGATTAGTCTACTTTTACCAACTCCTATTAGAAGTGAACAAGATAATGACATGTTCAGCAGTACTGGTCGTGAATGCAATGGAAGTAATCATACCTATTTTTGTCTCTAACCATCTCTTTCACATCCGGTTTAGGATAAAAATACCGGTAATTTTAATATCAAATATGAAGACGATTTCTATGTTAGGTGTCATACAACAGAATGTCTCTTCACCAAGGTATGTGGAATAAATGGGAACTGAAATGGATTTTCACTAAGGTTATGTGGTGGAACGAAAAAGAACTGGATGATTCTAACTATGATGTACCGAAGTACATATGATATTTCCGTGCAGGAATTTTGCGTTACCATATGATGAAGGATGGGTAAAACAGAGAAAAACTCTCTCCATCACCGGGACTCGAACCGGGGTTTTCAGCTCTAAATGCTGAGAACAGAGAGGTAGAACTAAAATTGAGAGGGATTCAATCCAGCTTCGGAACTGGAATCCGGTGTAGCTTAGTGGATAAAGCGTCAGCACGTAGAGCTGAAAACCCGGGTTCGAGTCCCGGTGCCGGAGAGAATTTTTCTCTGTTCCATCCATCCTTCATCATATGGATGATTCCAAGATTTTTTTTCACCTATATTCTTGTGATCAGAAAAAAATTTCACTCAGAACTACTGCAGTGTAAATAGCAACAGTGCCTCTTCATCATAAAGACTGCAAAAGAAGGTTCGTGTACTGAACGTTACAAAACTGTTATTAAGCATTTAACCACTAAAAAAATACAAAAATAGATTTTTTCGAGAATTGTGCCACAAACAAATTAGATCAGGCAAGGACTGAAATACGTAGCCTGATGTCCGAATGCGACTTAGCTTATAGAAAATACACCCGCAACAAAAACGACGAATATTTTAACTCCTATAAACACCTAAGAAATAGAACGACTCAACTAATAAGAAACGCTAAACTGAAATACTCCTACAAACTTATAGAACCCAACACAACCCCTTCCGAATTATGGAAAAATCTGAAGGTTATTGGACTTGGAAGGGCTAGTGAACAAGCAGACATTCCCATCCCACTTGACCGCTTGAACGAACACTTTGTAAAGGACCCGAGCTTGAACGACACAACGAAACAAGACACAGTTTTGCCTGACTCAGTTCCCCCAACTCGAGACAAATTCTATTTTACCGACGTCACTCCCATTGACGTAATGAAAGCCATCCGACGCATCAAGACAAAAGCCCAAGGGCCAGACAACATTAGCATAATACTTATACAGAAATTACAAGACATAGTAATACCTACGATTGCACATATATTCAATAGTTCCTTAATCACTTCAACTTTCCCTAAAATATGGAAGCAAGCTTTCGTTCTTCCTCTTCCAAAAGTCAAAGTTCCCACCGACCCGAACGACTATAGACCAATCAGTATCCTGCCAGCCATTTCAAAAGCACTGGAAAGAATCGTACACAGACAAATTACTAACTACATGAACGAACACAAACTATTCGACGAGTATCAGTCAGGTTTCAGAGCTGGACACAACACAAGCACTGCTCTACTTAAAGTGACCGAAGACATTCGTGAAGCAATCGACTCTAATAAAGTAACAATACTAACACTTCTTGACCTTAGCAAAGCTTTCAACTCTGTAAATTTTGACCTGCTCACCCATAAATTTAGAAATATGTATTTGTCAGAGACTGCTGTGAGTTGGTTCGAATCCTACTTACGGGAAAGACAACAATGTGTTGTATCCGGGAATCGAAGATCCTCCTGGCTTGACATAACATCAGGTATACCACAGGGGTCGGTACTCGGACCATTGTTGTTCACAATATATGTCAATGATATTACATCTCTTGTAAGGCATTGTAACTATCACTTGTATGCTGACGACCTTCAATGCTACATCTCTTCCCGCTTAGACCGAGTAAATGACGCTCTAGATAAATTGAACGAAGACATTGACTCGATTGTGACATGGACAAAGAAACTCCGTCTTAAAATCAATCCTGGAAAGACACAAGCAATTATATTAGGACACAAACGGCAAACCGACGCTGTAAAACACCTCGACATTTCCCCTGTTAAAGTAAGTACAGTGCATATCCCTTTCAGTTCTTCAGTAAAAAATCTTGGCATTCACATGGATAATAATCTCAACTGGGACATGCAAATCACAGAAACCTGCAGAAAAGTATATTCTATTATCCATGTGCTAAAAAGGATAAATGTTCATCTCCCCTCTTGCTTAAAAAAGTCCCTTGTGCAGACACTTGCATTTCCCTATTTCGACTATGCGGACATTTTACTGACTGACCTCTCCAGCGACAACAAAATGAAACTTCAACGTGCTCATAATTTGTGTGTACTTTTTGTAAGCAATGTTCGTAAATATGATCATATTACCCCATCCCTGGAAGCAATAGGTTGGCTTAAACTAGATAAGAAAAGAAATTTACATTCACTTCTCTTTCTCTTCGAAATCTTGAACTCTTCTATTCCTTCGTACCTGTCGTCTCGCTTCACTTACCTTTCTTCCCACCATAATCTGAACACACGCTCTCGTCATGAAACAATACTAACAATACCATCCCATCGCACCTCCTCATACTCATCTTCTTTCACAATAGCCCTGCCAAGACTCTGGAATTCGCTACCTGCTAGCATCAGGGACTGTCGAAATAAAATTTAATTCAAACGAAAACTTACTAGGCACTTGGTCAGTAATTGATTACTTGTAAATAGTTTCTTTAATCTATCACAAAATATTTCAATATTCAGTAATTTCATCACTATACAATTTTGTTATTCTAGATTTAATTTGTAATTCAGTAAATATAAAATATTCTTTGTTTCTCTATGATAAATTATCTAGTTTTAATTATTCAGGTAATCTTTTCGTACTTTGATTTTATTGTAATTGTAAATTTAATACTAACTGTAATATTATTTGTAATTGTAAATGTAAATTTAATACTAATTGTAATTTTATTGTTGATATTGTAGTTGGAATCTCCTGGTAGAGGGGCAGAGAAGGCCTGACGGCCTTATCTCTACCAGGTTAAATAAATAAATACTACTAAATACTACTAAACACCTGAAAGCCCGCGGACCACAAATTGAGAATCATTACAACAGAAAAAATAAATCTTAAAACAGTTGGAACGACTTCAGAATACTGCGCAAGTACATATATCGTTACTGCATTATTCAATGGTGCAAGGAGCGTCTCTTTTTTTATGCAAGTATTTATTTACTTTTATAGCATTATTAAAGAAACAGGTTTTTTTAATTAATACAGGTAAATACTTAATGGCATTTTGAAGTACAGAGAAACAGTTTAACTGTATTACTCTAACATTTCAAATAATGTACTGTACATAGGACTAAACAAACTGTTATTTTACACTATATTATTTAAACAGTATGTTCTCTATATTAAAAAAATGTCGGCCTGAAACACTTCTGATCTGAGATGAAATGTCCATCATTCGTAAATACTGTCCTGATTATATTAATTACTGTGCTGTATGATTTATGCACAATAACTAATAAATCTTTTCCACTCTCACTGCTGTAAATATGCTGTTATTACCTTGTTTTTACTTACTTACAAATGGCTTTTAAGGAACCCGAAGGTTCATTGCCGCCCTCACATAAGCCCGCCATTGGTCCCTATCCTGAGCAAGATTAATCCAGTCTCTATCATCATATCCCACCTCCCTTAAATACATTTTTTTATATTATCTTCCCATCTACGTCTCGGCCTCCCCAAAGGTCTTTTCCCCTCTGGCCTCCCAACTAACACTCTATATGCTTTCTGGATTCGCTCATACGTGCTACATGCCCTCCCCATCTCAAACATCTGGATTTAATGTTCCTAATTATGTCAGGTGAAGGATACAATTCGTGCAGCTCTGCGTTGTGCAACTTTCTCCATTCTCCTGTAACGTCATCCCTTTTAGCCCCAAATATTTTCCTAAACCTTATTCTCAAAAACCCTCAATCTCTGTTCGTCTCTCAAATTGAGAGTCCAAGTTTCACAGCCATACAGAACAACCGGTAATATAACTGTTTTATAAATTCTAACTTTCAGATTTTTTGACAGCAGACTAGATGACAACCGAATAATAACAAGTTTTTCCCATATTTATTCTGCGTTTAATTTCCTCCCGAGTGTCATTTATATTTGTTACTGTTGCTCCAAGATATTTGAATTTTTCCACCTCTTCGAAGTATAAATCTCCAACTTTTATAGTTCCTTTTCGTACAATATTCTGATCACGAGACATAATCATATACTTAGTCTTTTCGGGATTCACTTCCAACCCTATCTCTTTACTTGCTTCAAGTAGAATTTCCGCGTTTTCCCTAATCGTTTGTGGATTTTCTCCTAACATATTCACGTCATCCGCATAGACAAGAAGCTGATGTAACCAGTTCAATTCCAAACCCTCTGTGTTATCCTGAACTTTCCTAATGGCATATTCTAGAGCGAAGTTAAAAAGTAAAGGTGATAGTGCATCTCCCTGCTTTAGCCCGCAGTGAATTGGAAAAGCATCAGATAGAAACTGGCCTATACGGACTCTGCTGTAAGTTTCACTAAGACACATTTTAATTAATCGAACTAGTTTCTTGGGAATACCAAATTCAATAAGAATATACCTTGTTTTTACGGAGGTAAATAGATTTTATCGTGATAGTGTTGGTTGCTATTGACGACGGGACGTACAGTTGGGAAATAAGTGAAAATACGTTTCATTCAACGGTAACATAGCAACAAATAAACGAATACTCAAAACTCGACGAACTGCGTAACAGATCTGATATTAAATCATGTAAAATGAAGAAATATATTTTTATTACGTAAAAATGTGGAAATATGGTAAAAAATATTATATGAAATTTGCGAGTTAAGTAGAATTTAGGCCTACTGGTCTCGAACTACTTTATTACAGCTCTCGCAATCGCTAGAGCGCAAACTCGTCCTAGACTAATAAAAACTACTTAGGCCTACCTCCCTTAATACATAAATAATCATATTTGTAGTCTTTCTTAGGATATTTTAAAGTGATTTATTTCCAGAATTCTTAATAGGATGACATTCGAAATGGAACTGATTTATTAAAGCTGAAGACAAATTAAATTAAATGTTAAATTAAATGTTATGTTTTATTTAACGACGCTCGCAACTGCAGAGGTTATATCAGCGTCGCCGGATGTGCCGGAACTTCGTCCCGCAGGAGTTCTTTTGCATGCCAGTAAATTTACTGACATGAGCCTGTCGCATTTAAGCACACTTAAATGCCATCGACCTGGTCCGGGATCGAACCCGCAACTTTGGGCATAGAAGGCCAGCGCTACCTGAAGACATACTGTAGATTAACTTGCATTTGACGTAGGACAAGTTCAAGATATAGTAATGTAAGTAATCTGAGATAACTTAGTATTAATATGCGCAAATCTTTCTAGATATCAGCAAGAAGTTCACAATTTTCTAATCCATAGTTGTCATGCACGTGTTGCATTTTACTGCATAGCTACATGTATTATGAAGTAGTAGACCTACATTAAAGTGGATTGGGTTGGATTGGATTATATAAGAACTTAAGACATCTGCATACTGATCCACAAATTAGACCCAAGTTCGAATTTATTTTCCGCTTTAGTATAAGAATATACCTACGCTATCTTAATATCAGACAAATATTACATCCGTCGTCATAAAAACCTGTTCCTTCCAGTCGAGTAGTTCACAACTGAGAACCATAGTGATCTAAGTAGCACGGGAAAAGTTCAGAGTTATTTTACTTTGAAAGTTGGAAGATAGCATAACTTCAGTTCACGCAGTAAATTTTTGTCCAACATAATACAAATAGGTGATATATCACTCTGTCCCTCAGTACATTTAGGTAGAGGCCAGTGGACTTTCCTCATTTTTCGTAGATTAGTTGCTTATATCACTGTTGTTCTAACGGCCTCAATTGGTGGTGGATATGCCAAATCACTGATATTCACTTTCATTTGCGTGCTTTATAATGTAAAAATCCTTGGTAGTGTACATAGCTGAATAATAATTGTCGCAAGGAAATATTTATAACATAATAAATATAAAAGATATGCCCCTGAAGAAGATTTATTTAACAATTCTTACCTGAAGATAGCAGTCTTGAAGCACACAAAACATTAAGTTAGAAACATGTTCAAAACACTATCAATATCACACTAAATAATCCATGCAATAAAACATAAAACGAAACCACGGTAATAGTTTATTAACACGAGTATAAATCAAATAAACTGGGAGGAAAACAAATTTCAGAAACGGAGTACAAATCACGAAACCAGCCCGCGTAATTCATTCACCGCAACTGAAAAACCAATGCAGATTCGTGACCTACTATAACTATATGATGAAGACAGACAATCGAATAGCTTATGAGTCATGACCAATGGAATAGTTCTTTAGATTGATTGTAGGTAGCAGCTAGGAATGTGTCTTGGATATAGTAGGTAATGATCAACAGCTGTCTACTACAAGTATATAAAAAATACCCCGATAACACAACGCATAGACGAGCACAGAACTTACATATTCTGACATCTACCATCTCCTTCACTGACATGGGACTTGTAGCTATGTAACAACATAAAAAACAGCAGTGACTTCACAATGTTCCAGGTGAAAAAAAGGATTAAGATTACAAGAAACTAAGAAATGAGTATATGCAGTCAAGACATATTACTCGTATAATTATTGTTGTTGTTTAGTCAACTGTCCGAAGACAGGTCTGAACCCCACAAGTGATACCAACATGACACCACTTATAAGGCAACTAGGCCAGGAGATAGTGGGGTACGGTGGTTAGTTCCTTTCCCCCTCCATTGCATACATCGCCGATTAGCTACACATTCCATTAATCAGAATTCAGATGCATACAAGCAATTGTTCTTCCTCTGACACATATCGTCAGATGAGATGTACTGCCTTATAATGTATGTAGGTACACTGAAGTTCAAAGGTATCCAACCTACGAGTTTATGATCGTGTAAACGAACTTTCCGACCACGGGATAAGTCAGAACCAAAGATATGAAAAATTGACAAACTTTAAAACAGTTCCGCTAATTCTCAATAGGTGGCCCCATTATTGGGATAGTTAAAAGAAGTTGAAAGAAAATGATTATGTAGATTACTTACTTACAAATGGCTTTTAAGAAACCCGAAGGTTCATTGCCGCCCCCACATAAGCCATCGGTCCCTATCCTGTACAACAGGCGTCTCAAGGCCAACGCATAAAAGTTGGTATAGAGAGCAAGTATAAATAACATAGTCAGCTGAAGAGATAAGCGCAGTACCCGAAGATAGCCGATCGCTGATTAATGTTACAAGCATGAGCGAGCTAAGTTGTAACTGTCGCGGGAGAAATGCCACAAAGCTGCACTTTTGAGTTGTACTGTCACTATAGACGGTTGTTTTCGGAAGGAATTTCTTAAGTAGTTTGCAGTAATAATAATAATAATAATAATAATAATAATAATAACAATAATAATACATTTATTTTCTAATTATATACTATCTATGAGTAAAAAGAAGACATCTGAAGCATGAAGAACCATACATGTTACGTAATTATTTAAGCACCAGGAACTGGCCACCTAACTCCATTATCTCCTGGCCTAGTTGACTCATAAGTGGTGCCTTGTTGGTATCACTTGTGAGGTTCAGACCTGTCTTCGAACAGTTGACCAAACAATAACAATATTTCATTTCTAATAAAGGTTTTTGGTATTGCTTTTTTTTTAAGTTTATACTATATTTAATAAAATAAAATTCAATTAAATAATAATAATAAAATTACAATAAAAACTTGTTGGTTGTTAAAGTAAGTATTCTTACGTTACGCTAATATTAATATATTAATTACAATAATAGTTAAATAATATATTTCGTAATGTTTTCAATAATTAAAAATAACCTAAACACCTTAGAAATTCACAAGCAATTATTTTAAATTAGAACTATTCAAATCTTAAATCTGATCTGAAATTCTTTTCTCATGTCCTTCAGTATTTCACTATATTTGTTACACTGGTCTTGATTCAAATCAGGTAACAATTTTAGATTAATAAAGTGGTAACAGTTACCCACTGAAACTTGCGTCTCCCACAATTTCGCTTTCCCTATGAAAGCTTTTATTTCTTCATACATTTGCGGTAATAAGAACATTCTTTCCTCGGAGATGGACACAATGACTGACTGTTACATCGTAGCGGTTGCAAATGTCTATTCAAACGTCGCGGTCAATGACGTCATCCGGAGATACACGAACTTCTCCTGCATCTTGTTCCACTCTTACATTGAAAAAGAGAAAGAGGAGGAAGTGCTCTGAGAAAGCCCTATTGAGACGTCTGCTGTACAAGATTAATCCAGTCTCTATCATCATATCCCACCTCCCTCAAATTCATTTTAATATTATCCTCCCATCTACGTCTTGGCCTCCCCAGAGATCTTTTTTCCTCCGGTCTCCCAACCAACACTGATTATGTAGATTAAGCATTAATAAAATTATTATCACAATTGACAATATCAGGGGTTTCCAGCTAAACCCAATGTTGTTTTATAATCTCAGTTGGGTTGGATGAAAACTGAATTCCATAATGCGGCAATATTTATCTACAAATTGGGCAACAGTGACTATTATCTTCGCCATATATTCATAGAAGCAATAACTAAAGAATCCATATTTACACCAACAAATTATCGATCACTATCGATTAGTCGGATCAGATATCTTTGAACGTCAGTGTACAATTGGGTTAAAAAAGAATGGACCGACAATTGGTAGTTTAAATGTAAAGTTTTTTTCAGTCAGGTACGCACGAGTAAACTCATTGCGTTCGAAGCAATGCTATGATGTTTGTTTTGGTTGATTCTTTGATTGTGAGCTACCTGCAATGCAGCAAGTGCTATGAGATGGTGTAGCATAGGGGTAAGGTTTCTGATTTCGAAACACAAGGTTGTTAGTTCACTTCCCGCCAGAGTTAATTCTTTTATTGTATTATTTTAGGAGTATATTTTTAATGACGTGATAATGGAATTTGTTAATAAACTTGGTTATACAATTCTTGCAAACATATTATAGCCCATCATACGTGGCCTATTATTAGACACGACCTGGCCTGTATACAAAATTAATTACTTGCTTCCTCAAGAATCAGAAACACTTCAAATATAAGTAGGCCTAAACAAACATTATACAAAAACATATACTGTATAAACAAAACAAAGGCCTGTGATAGGGACTAGTATTTCGTCCACAAACCACCTGGTCGGCCGCGTATCTCTATGAGGGAACAGGACGCCATCTTAATCAGAGAAATTAAATTTAAAAGTGATGTTGAAGTTAAAGTTCAGATAAGCTGAATAATACTGTATATGGTGAGAAAAATTATATTACAATTTCAGTCAACAACTTATCATACTGGTACAAAAACAAGTTTTGTTACAATGATCACATTATAATTCTTGGTTGTATCCACGAATATTTTCGACTTTACAAGAAATCATCATCTGATAGAAGCAATAAATTAGACAAATTGAACACAAGTGAAATATAAAATATCATAAAATGCATACATAATGAATAAAACAGTATAGGAAC
This sequence comes from Periplaneta americana, assembly GCF_040183065.1. Taxonomy (NCBI): domain Eukaryota; kingdom Metazoa; phylum Arthropoda; class Insecta; order Blattodea; family Blattidae; genus Periplaneta; species Periplaneta americana. Next base: position 55,035,628 of record NC_091120.1, read on the forward strand.
ATTATCATAATATTAAAACAATTTATAAAATTCATTGATAACATGCATTCAAGAAGTGATGCATATGTATATAGAGTGGAAGCTCTTAAGTTCGACAGAAATCTAGTTCTACATTCTTTAGTTCGACTGTTTATGTATGAGAATTAGGCACGCCCCTATACGAGCACTAAGAAATGGGTTTGCCATTTGAATGGGAATTGGTTCTGTGTCTTGTAGTGATACTTTTGTTAAATGAAAACAGAATATTTTATTGATTAGGACATTCATATTTAATCACTGATTTTAAATTAATGAACTCTTCTTTTTCTATTTGAGAATTGTGCCGTTTGTGAGACGGAACAGTCGAAACCCACTGTGGTACTAGAAGCGCATACACAAGTCTCGAGGCGGGCAGGAAATGCAAGTACAGTACTGTATTCGTTGATGGATAACCAATAAGAATTTGTATTCTTTTCACCTGCCACACCCACTACCCTTAATGGACAGAACTTTCAATTCTGGTCTGTCGAACTTAGAAGAGTTCGCTGTATTTCTTTTAGATTGTTAATAATTACAAGAATATAAACGTAAGATATGTGTATGCTGAAAATTAAAATTTAATGATAGTCTACCATCGAAATATGGCATTGAGATTGTGAAGAAAGCAGAGTAGAGAGATGTTTGATGTGTGGTATTGATAGAACAAGGTTATGCTGTGAACGTGTATCACGGTTGTGTGGGATGCTAAGAATGTGAAGCGAGAAACTACAAAATAGATGTGAAATTAATAGGTGTAATAGGTGTAAAGACTCCTAAATAAGTATACGGTCCGAGGTATATTGTCCACAGAATTAATTAAATTTATTTACTTTTTTATTCAGTTTTATTGCCTTTCTCATATGAAGAGTTCAGAACTATATTGGGCCAAGCGCCATTTACTAAAACCATAGAAAACAAGGGTTAAAATGAAGTTATTACCATAATTCAATGGAAACATATAGCAAGTAATATAAAGTATACACATTAAAACTAAATGATATGTCAATCTTCATTAAACTATGGTATTCACTTAACTTTAACCCTTGCTTTCTCCGTTTATAATAAATGGCGCTTGGCCCACTATGGCTCTGAACCCTTCATATGATATACAACAGCGGAGATATTTAAAACTTTTACTTCAACAGTTTTGTTATTTACAACTATTTTCACTCATAGTTTGTGATCCTATGAATGTCAATGTTTTAGTTTTGTCTTATCTGTAGACAACACAAATTTTAACCATCACAAATTCTACTTGAACTCATCGGGCTATGAATTCGTACCTCATGCATAGACAGCCGACACTGTAGCAATTTCTGTTAAAAATGTATCAGTGCCTGTTCATAACACTTCTAAGATTGTGAAGTTTAGCATTATATCTAATGAAAACCATCCCACAAATCTATCGGAGTCCCACTTCATTATCCATCATGAGCTTCTTAGCTTAGAAAAGAGCAGTTCTAGTGAAGTATCGTTCGAGTGGGTAGTTATTGAGCATAGTTAATGACGTAATGAAGTCTACTTGTGCGTCAGCTAAGTGCACGTGTGCGCTAATGTTTTGTCCTCTAACTAGTGGATTATATCGAGGTGGCGCTTGAATTGACTTCAATTTTTTACATCCTGCTCTGAATGGGAGAAAACGAATAGTGGAATAGAACGAATGAGTAAGTGAGCCGGTCTGTAGAATGAGGACAAAAGCTAGAGCTTTAGAAATACTGCACTATTCTACCTGCATGTAGTACACTCGAGAGGGGCGCCACCGCGAGGCAGGAAAGAGAAACAGTGGCTCAACTCACATTATATAGCTAATAAAATTCACTTGTGGATTAAATTGTATACTGCAACAGGCAGCTCTGTTCTAGTTTTTGAAGTACGAGTGGCAATAATTTCATTTGTAAGCACGCTGAGCGCCTATTACAAAGGCTATTTCATGAAAAATTTTAGTAATAAATCGAAATTTTATAAATTGTATGAGAGTAGCCATATTATTACAACAAAAATTTGTAGATCCTGACAGAAAATGAGGTAATTAAACTATATGAGTCGCCTAGAATCGAACTGCATTTTGAGATTAAGGTATATGCGAGTGCAGAATTTTGCAGGGAATGTGATAAACTGCTCATTTAGATTCAAACTTGAATTTATCTGTCTTAAGGGGTTAGGTACAACTTACAGAGGTAAACTTTTGAAAATAATCAGCACTTTTTTCCTACATTACTGTATCTTGTACAATAATTAAAATTAGTATATGTGTAAAACACTGTCCTTCTGCTATATGAAAAAAATATTTTTACAATTTAAAAAATTATTTGCATTTTTTTTTTTTTAAATTCAGTTCACTGTGCAGTGATGAAGTGTTTCCCACATAACTAAAAAACTATCCAATATTATATGATGAAATTTTTTGTGTGTATTTATGCACGTCATATCTACAATATGATGCAAAATCACTTCTCTATCTTTGATAGATTCTCTGATAAAAAATAAATTAATTTAAAAATGGTCAAATATCAGTATTTTCTGAATTTCGAGGGAAAAACTGTTCCGGGCCAGGTATCGAACCTGGGACCTTTGGTTAAACGTACAACGCTCTAACAACTGAGCTACCCGGAAACTCTACCAGACATCGATCCAATTTTTCCCTCTATATCCACAGACCTCAAAGTGGGCTGACAACCGTCAAGCAACCAACACTGAGTGCACACTAACTCTGTGTGACTTAAATTGTGGTTTTCTGTTAACGAACAGTGACGTGTATTATGCAAATCAAGCTTTCAGGTATAACTTCCTGTAAAGTTGATTTGAATAATTTCGAAGGAAAAATTGTTCCGGGGCTGGGTATCGAACCCGGGAATTTTGGTTAAACGTACCAACGCTCTACCAACTGAGCTACCCGGGAACTCTACCAGACACCGAGCGTTGGCAGATGAGACCAGGTAAGTTTGGTGAGAGATGAAGATAATTTACAGATAATTTAAAAACTATGTCGCCATGAATAGAGTTTAAAATTTCACCAGAAAGAAAAACAACAAAAATATTGAGAATGCAAAAAAAAAAAATAATACTTAAGGACACAATAACTGAACAGATTACGAATTTCAAATTTTAGGGGTGATATCTGCAATGCAGCAGGCCAGTTGTAAAATTATAGGTGTAGAATATATTTTCTTTTACAATTTCCTTGCATTGTAATTTTCTGGCAATAAATAATAATAATAATAATAATAATAATAATAATATTATTATTATTATTATTATTATTATTATTATTATTCGGAATAGAGCTAAATATTTCACTATGAATGAACAATGTTAGAGTTCATTTTTTTCCTTCAGGATAATAATAATAATAATAATAATAATAATAATAATAACACTTACTTACTGGCTTTTAAGGAACCCGGAGGCTCATTGCCGCCCTCACACAAGCCCGCCATTGGTCCCTATCCGGAGCCAGATTAATCCAGTCTTTATCATCATATCCCACCTCCCTCAAATCCATTTTAATATTATCTTCCCATCTACGTCTCGGCCTCCCCAAAAGTCTTTTTCCTTCCGACCTCCCAACTAACAATCTCTAGGCATTTCTGGATTCGCCCATACGTGCTACATGCCCTGCCATCTCAAACGTCTGGATTTAATGTTTCTAATTATGTCAGGTGAATAATAATAATAATGATAATAATAATAATGATAATAAAAATAATGACAATAATAATAACAACAACACTTACTTACTGGCTTTTAAGGAAACACGCAGGTTCATTGCCGCCCTCACATAAGCCCGCCATGTGTCCCTATCCTGTGCAAGATTAATCCAGTCCCCATCATCATTCCCACTTCCCTCAAATCCATTTTAATATTATCCTCCCATCTACGTCTCGGCCTCCCCAAAGGCCTTTTCCCTCCGGCCTCCCAACCAAAACTCTATACGCATTTCTGGATTCGCCCATACGTGCTACATGCCTTTCTCGTCTCGAACGTCTGGATTTAATGTTCCTAATTATGTCAGCTGAAGAATACAATACTTGCAGTTCTGCGTTGTGTAACTTTCTCTATTCTCCTGTAACTTCATCCCTTTTAGCCTCAAATATTTTCCTAAGAACCTTATTCTCAAACACTCTTAATCTCTGTTGCTCTCTCAAAGTGAGAGTCCAAGTTTCACAACCCTACAGAACAATACATAATAACGTTTTATAAATTCTAACTTTCAGATTTTTTGACAGCAGACTAGATGACATGAGCTTCTCAACGCATTTACAAAACTTATTCTGCGTTTAATTTCCTCCCGAGTGTCCCGAGTAATAACTATATAACCAATTGTATTATTCAATTAGAATTAGAGTCTGGCTGGGAGGAAGAGAGGGCCTACTGTCCTTAGCTCTGCCAGATTAAATAAATTATTATTATTAAATTATTATTGTTATTATTATTATTATTATTATTATTATTATTATTATTTGTTGGTGTTGCTCCAAGATTTTTTAATTTTATCACCTCTTCGAAGGATAAATCTTCAATTTTTATATTTCCATTTCATATAATATTCTGGTCACGAGACATAATCATATACTTCGTCTTTTCGGAGTTTACTTCCAAACTTATCGCCTTATTTCCTTGAAGTAAAATTTCTATGTCTTCCCTAAACGTTTGTGGATTTTCTCCTAACATATTCACGTCATTCGATAGACAAGAAGCTGATGTTACCCGTTCAATTTCAAACCCTCTCTGTTATCCTGAATTCTCCTAATGGCATATTCCAGAGGAGAAGTTAAAAAGTAAAGGTGATAGGCCTAGTGCATCTCCTTGCTTTAGCCCGCAGCGAATTGGAAAAGCATCAGACAGAATCTGGCTTATAGGCCTACAGACTCTACTGTAAGTTTCATTGAGACATATTTTAATTAATCGAAATAGTTTAGTAGTAGTAGTAGTAGTAGTAGTAGTAGTAGTAGTAGTAGTAGTAGTAGTAGTAGTAGTAGTAGTAGTAGTAGTAGTAGTAGTAGTAGTAGTAGTAGTAATAATAATAATAATAATAATAATAATAATAATAATAATAATAATAATAATTTTTAAAATATGTGTGGCACAATAAAGAAAACGCTGTTCGGAAGAGTGAGAAAGTTTTATAAGATTTCAGCTTTCCAAGCTCTTTTGTATGAATCAAAACGATGGCAAAGATATGCCCAAAATGTTGTAAATACTTAAAATGAAGATTTTTAATAGTTGCCATTGGATGTAGACTGACTGTCAACGTAATAAGAACTGATTAATTTTAATATTTTAGAAAAATTTAGAAGGAATTATCAGGTCCATTTCCTGAAAAATGTTTTCGCTGTCAATGCGGAATATTATTAGTAGAGCCTTAGAAGACGACTGGGAATAGACCTGAAGTTACAGACGCGAACATGGCAGTTATACTTCCACAGAGCGTTTGGAACTCAAGTGACATTGAAAGAGTGTGGATTTGAGCTGTTATATCTTTCAAAATATTCAATAGATTTGACTACGTCAGAAATTTGCTTCTGTTTCAAATCTCAAGCAGTATTAGAAAGGATGGAAATTCGTGAGGAATAATAAAACGGTAGACGTAAGTGAATGGTACTGGCATCAATTATAAACTTCTGACGTAGAACAACGTCTTCAGCGTTGTTAAAAAGCAAATAAAAAAAAACTTTCTACTTATTATATATTGGAGGGTGGAAGTAACTTTGGAATTGAACATGACATAAAAATGCAATCCTCTTTTTCTCTTTGTATTCTCTTCGTATTCTCTCTTGTCTGCTCCGTTATATTCCTCTTGTTCTCCTTATATTTCCATAGTTATCGTTGTATTCTCCTTTTTTCCCTTGTCTTTCCTATGTTCTTGTCTCGATTCTATTCTCCTTGTATTATCCTTGTTGTTATATTCCCACTGTTCTCATTTTCTACCAATTGTTTTCATTGTATTCCCATTATTCTCCTTATATTCCTCTTTTTATTATATTCCTTTGTTCTCCTCGTATTCTCATTGTTCTCCGTATCTTCCCCTTGTTATTTTTGTACTCCCCATTTTATTCCTGTATTCACCTTGTCATCCTTGTATTCCCTTTTTTCCCCTTGTTCTCCTTGTCTTTCCCCTGTTCTTCTTGTATTCCCCTTGTCACCATTATATTCTCTTTTTTCCCCCTTCGTCTCCTTGTATTGCCCTTGTCATCCTTGTATTCTCTTTTTACCCTTTTTCTCCTTGTCATTCCCTTGTTCTCCTTGTATTCCCATTGTCACCATTATATTATCTTTCCCCCCTTCTTCTTCTTGTATTGCCCTAGTCAAACTTGTATTCACCTCGTCATTATTACATTTCCCCTCTGTTCTTCTTGCCTTTCCACTGTTCTCCTTATATTCCCACTATCATCATTATATTCTCTTTCCCCTTCTTCTTCTTCTTCTTCTTCTTCTTCTTGTATTGCCCTAGTCAACCTTGTATTCACCTTGTCATCCTTGTATTCCTTTTTCCTCGTCTTCCCCTTGTTCTCCTTGTTTTCCCCCTGTTCTCCTTTTATTTCCCTAGTCAAACTTGTATTCACCTTGTCATCCTTGTATTTCTTTTTTCCTCTTGTTCTTCTTTTCTTTCCCCTGTTCTCCTTGTATTCCCATTGTCACCATTATATTCTCTCTTCGTCCCCTTCTTCTCCTTGTATTGCCCTAGTCAAACCTGTATTCACCTTGCCATCCTTGTACTACCTTTTTCTCGTCTTCCCCTTGTTCTCCTTGTTTTCCCCCTGTTCTCCTTTTAATTCCCTAGTCAAACTTATTTTTACCTTGTCATCCTTACATTCCCTTTCTTCTCCCTTCTCCCTTGTTCTCCTTATCTTCTCACTTCTATCCTTGTCTTCTTCTTGATATCCTTGCATTTCTCTTGTTCTCGTTGCACTCCTCTCTTTCTTCTTGCAATCCCTTGTTCTTCTTGTATTCTTCTTATATTCCTTTTGTTATTCCCGTATTCCCCTTATTGTTTTGGTATCCCCTTTGTTCTCCTTATATGACATTTGTCCTCCATGTATTACTCTTGTTCTTCCATCTTATTATTTCCTTATTATCCTTGTATTCCCCTAGTCAACCTAGCATTCACCTTGTCATTCTTGTATTCACTTTTTTCTCGTCTCTCCCTTGCTCTCCTTGTCTTCCTCTTGTTATCCTTGTGTTTCCCTTGTTCTCGTTGTATTCCCCTCTTTCTTCTTGTAATCTCCTCGTTCTAAAAATAGCGTGTAAGAAGGCCTTAGACTAGAAATGTTTAAATTAAATGTAGTTCTGTTTACAAGTATGAATAGGGTGTAATTATTTGACTTATTTGAACTGTTGCATCAGTGAAGCGAGGTGAGTCAGTGAAGTGAAGTTATGGTTTTACAGTGCAGTGAATAGTGCAGTGACAATTTATAGCGTCAAATGAAATGTGTTCTATAGTGTCAGTGAAATGTGTTATAGAGTGTCAGTGAGATGTGTCCTAAAGTGTCAGTGAAATGCGTCATAGTGCCACTACAGTGAGTGAGATGAGAGTAAAGTGAAAGACTATTGAAACTTGTGTAGGGCCTATACATATGTAGGTTGTATTGTAAAATTAGGTATTTTATTTATGTTTTATTATTAATTCTGATTATTGTGTGAAATTGTATTGTGTATTCTTATTGTATTGTGTATTGCATAATTTGTATTGTGTATTGTAAATTTTATTGTGTATTTTTTATGTTTTTATTGTGTATTGTTTATCATTTTATTTTGTATTGTTTATATTGTGTATACCACTGCCACCGGGTGCTTGCCCACTTGCAGTGTAAATACATACATACATACATACATACATACATACATACATACATACATACATACATACATTCTTCTTGTATTCCTCTTCTTCTCCTCGCATTCCTCTTGTTCTCCTTGTCTTGCCTTTGTTATCTTTGTATTCCTCTTGTTCCCGTTATATCTCCTTGTCATCTTTGTATTTCCCTCATTCTTCTTGTATTCTCCTTGTTCTTCATGTCTTTCCTGACAGGTGACACACTCCGCCCGTTGTTTTACAACTATTCCATGTAAAGATATGCAGCATAGTAAAGATAAGCACCTGTCGACAGGTGATCACATGCACAAGTAGTTTCGCGTAAAAATATGCAACATAGTAAACCAACTATATACCTGCCGATGAAATAGAAGAAATTGGAAATAAATTCACCTGTATTGTTCCATTAAAGATATTGGTTTAAAAAGAGACTAACTTATATTAAAAATAAATATGCACCAATGAAATCCTAAAACTTTTTTGTGGTAGCCTAAAAACTTACGAATTATCTCTCCTATTTTTAAACTATACTTAAGTTTGATATATAAACAATGCATAAGAGAGCGAAGTTAATTTACATTCGAACTACCGGTACTTAAAACTTTTGTTGTACATTTTGTGTTTGTGGTTTGAGGTTTGTTAGGCACCTTCGCTGCACATAAAGAACCGATCGACAGGTTATTATTAATGAAGCATCGATATGTACGTGAGGTTACCTCGTTAACATCCAGCGCACTTGTGTATAGGCCTTCCCTTGCGTGGTGGCCCTAATTATTGATCACTATAAAACGTATTTTGTCTGCGGTCCGTTCCCAATTAAAACAAAATGCGCAAAATGTATGATATTGTGAATATATTGTGTCTAAAATTCCACATTGATCTATTATAAATTTACGGGAGAGATATTATTTGAAAATTAATAACCTTTTAATAATAATAATAATAATAATAATAATAATAATAATAATAATAATAATAATACCTAAGTCTCCACTTTAAAAGATTCAAAAACGGGCTCTCAAGTGTTGTCGGAAAAATTCACCATTAAAATGGGACACACTCACGGACAGGCGAACGCGAATTCGATTATGCGCACTGTTCAAAACATACAGAGGTGAGCCTGCCTGGAGAGAAATAAAAAATAGGTTGCAGCCGCCAAATTACTCTTCAAGGAACGACCACTCATATAAATTGAGGGAAAGAAGACAGAGGACGGACACTGGAAAGTTTTTTTTCTCAATCGTACTATCAGGGACTGGAATGCTTTACCTGCAGACTTACTAAAGGCTTTACCAACAACCAAAAATGTATTTAAAAATAGGCTTAAGGACTTTACTAATAGACGGTAATTATACGCAGTATTTAAAGGGTGTAAATGATATTTTGTTATTGAAGTGTTGTATCAGTGAAGAATTATGTTGTGTCAGTGAAGTGTGTTGTGTAAGTGAAACGTGTTCCTGTCAGTGAAGCTTTATAGTTTATAGTGGCAGTGCAAAGTATTTGAAGAGTGAAATATTTTTGAAGTGTTAGTAAAATCAGGATAGAATCAGCGAAATGTGTCATAGTTCTAGTGCAGTGAGTGAGTTGACAGCGAAATGAGTGTAATGTTGAAAGGTACTTGTGCAGATATGAACATATCATACTCGTGGTTTTAGTTCGAACTTAGGTTTAAGATACAAATTAGATTTATTTTAAATGTTATTTTAAGTGGTCGTGCTTCATTTAATTTAGGATATTCCCTGTTATTATTATTATTATTATTATTATTATTATTATTGTTAGTAGTAATTATTAGTATTATTATTAATTGTATTTTTAATTAATAAGTTTATTATTGTCATTATTGAGTGTAATTAGTTACCACTGCCACCGGGTATATACCCATTGCAGTGTGAATAAATACATACATACATACATACATACATAGACTCGGGAGTTGGCTCAGGTGTCGCCATATTCATTGATCAAGAATTAGTCCATGAGCTGCAATATAAACTCCACAGGCGGTGCTCGAAAAACCAAGCGGAACAGTACGCCATTCTCAAAGCCCTAGAACAACTCGAAGTACTCCAACAACTAAAAGATGTTCGAAAATCAGCAGCCATTCATACCGACAGCAGAATCACACTCGATTCGTTACGAAATTTCAATAACCATCACCACTTGATAGAACATATTAGAAAACAGATAAGAAAGCTGGAAACATTAAACTGGACTATTCACTTCGCATGGGTCAAGGCGCACGCTGGACTTGCGGGGAACGAGCTGGCCGACCACTTGGCAAAGCAGGCAGCAAGTAACAACGAGATACCAGTGAGCTTCGACAGGATACCAGTCAGCGACATCATGCGGGAACTTCAGGAAGAAAGTGTGGTTAAGTGGGAAAGTGAGTGGCAAAACACGAAAAATGGTGCAGTGACAAAATCGTTTTTCCCCAGTGTAAAAGAGAGGTTACGCGTTAATATTCCACTGAATGGAAAGGTCACAACTTTTCTAACTGGACATGGAAAGACCGGTGCTTACTTATACAGATTCAAGCTGAGGGACAACCCGTCGTGTGCGTGTGGAGCTGAGGAACAGACCATCGACCACCTCCTTTTCGAGTGCCCGAAATTGGACAAAGAAAGACTAGCGTTCCAGCGGGAAATGTTAAGGAAAACTGGCAAGTGGACTTTCACAAAGCTTAAAATAATGCAAGAACATGCGCATACATTCACAAACTATGTCAATGTTATAAATTTAGACGAGTAAACTCAGGATAATTTTATCTAGGATAGATAAGAGTAGGCAATAGATATAATGAAAGACTCAAATTTTCACAACAGAATAACAAATCTACATACGCCTAGAGAGTGACAGAAACGAGACATAATGTGTTATATTATAAACATACAGGTAGCAAGGCATGTAGTATTACCTTTATTGTAATGGGACATGCCGTTCAACTAATAAAGGGTGCGTCAGAAAGAACGGATGGATTTCAAACTATCGATACGCAACGAGGAGAGAGATATAGTGAGGGGGACCACGACTGTTGGGTCAGCCATAGAATGCAGTTTCAGTTGAGAATATGGTGTTGGTCTGGTGTACAACGTGCTTTCATCGTAGAGACATTTTTGAAAAATGAAGAGTCTGTGATCGCCACTCAGGACTCATTTCGACATCGGATGTCACGCTAGGATTCCAACTCGGAATACGATTTTGCGGTGGGTGGCTTCATTTCGTATCACAGGTTCAACATTAAAGAAGAAATCACCTGGACGAAATTCTATTGCACTGAGATTGTCCGAGGCTACGGTATGATCTCGCGCCCTGCGACTTCTTTCTTTGGGACCATTTGAAGGCGTAAGTTTGTAAACATCGATCACATACACTGGACGAACTGAAGACAGCGATTCGTGAAGAAATCGTGGCAATTGCACCAGCTATGACTGTGAAAGTGATGGCGAACATCAGAAAACGCCTCGATGCCTGTATTGAAAGCCAAGGACATCATATGGATAATGTTGTTTTCCATAAATAAACTGCATGAATTGGTGAATATGTTGATAACAATAAATTTTTGATTTGATGAATCTTTACAATTTTCTTGCCATGTGAAATCCATCCGTTCTTTCTGACGCACCCTGTATAAAAAAATTACATACATACATACATACATACATACATACATACATACATACATACATACATACATACATACATACATACATACATTTGCTGAAAGCCCTTACTCGATAAGCAACTATGTAACAAATCGACAGGTGATTTAAGGAAATTCCAATGATTTTATACTCTAATCATTATCATCATCATCATCATCATCATCTTTTCTGAATTGATTCTTGTTTTAATCTTAGACTCCATCTTTTATAGCCTACGCCGGTACCAATTACCTAGAATTCTATATCCTCATGTTCTTGAGCTAAAATGAACTGATTATCAGCAAAATGTGAATGATTTATGTAGTTGTGTTGTAATAAATCACAATTCCCATATTCTTACGGTTTCTCTTCCAAATCTCTGTGTAAGTTATGTATGTAGTGTGGGTGACAAGCAACATCCCTGATGTATAAGTTGACAAGTAATGTATACCAATGAAAGGGAAAACTCAGTTCTTGTAAGAACCTGCAACACTTCGACTCTTGAAAGCGTTCGTATGCAGCTATGCGTTCATGTTCCCCTAAACATAACTGTTGATTTGTTGGGTTTCAGTACTGAGTAGGCTACTTGTAAACTATGTCAATGACTTCTCCGGACTACTTAAGTGGCACAAACCTTCAACTTACGTGTGAATGTATACGTGAATATACTTATATATGTACTGTATGTACGCATGTAGGAGTAATACACGTATTTACATATCTACTAATGGCTTGTGCAGCAAATGCTGCAAACTAAGTTCATTAGACGTTCAATTAAAATTTTTTCAGAAATATTTCCAGTGAATACCAGACATTTTGAAAGTTATTTGCTTCCATAATAATGAAACATACTCCCTCTGAATGGTTTTTTTTATGCCAAATACTTTTTCTTGAACCAATCCACCTTCAGTTTTTGAGTTTCAAGCGAAAACGCAGCTAACAATGTCAGGACGATCAGGGAGTTGTTCATGTGGGAGTAAAGCAATAGCTATTTCAGGTCATTGTGGACTGTAGGTGAAAGTTAAAAAAGTCAGGTTTGCTATGCTTTCGAACAATAGACATAGCATCTTGTTATAACTACTGCATGTAGAGTTTGAAATGTAGAGGGTAAAATCATTTTATCCTGCTAAGAGATCTTGCTGAAATGATCGGGAGACTACATAATTTTGTAGGCTTCTTATTTTATCAGTAAGTAATACCTTTTGGTCTTTCCTTAGGAACTGTAATTTTTGCGCTCTCTTGAGCCAATACTGAAGAGAATGACGCATATAAATATCTACACCACACCGAGATTAAATATATGAAAAATACCCAACTCCACTTAATTAATAACTATAAAAATATTTTATTTTTAATAACAATATTATCTTACGTAAGTTTTGTAATTATATATATATTTTTTTTCTATATAGCCACCACTCAGTAAATTATAGAAATGAAGATCTAATTTAAGATATTCTCTACACTACTTACATAACCCCAAAACGTTTCACTTTCATATCATCAATATAGCATTAAATGTATAATTAATGAAAAATAGTCACATCATGGCATTAACTAAATATTTCATTTCTAATGGTAATAATGGTCATTAAACTACCTCAAGTTTTGTAGATTTTAATATTCAATACACAGCTGTACTCAGAAAATTACACACCGCAGAATCAGACCTGTAAATTGTTTTTAGAGTTTTTAATAACCAATTGAATTTGAGCTCTAAATAAGTCAGCAATCCTGCAGGTCATGGCCTTAGTGTATTGTTTATCGTAGTGTGTGTTTTATTTTATACTGAAATGCAGTTAGGTCTCAAATCTGACGAAAGATGAATTTTTGAAAATAGGAAAATTATGTAGGAAAACTAACGCTTCACTGAAAGTCACTATTTATCTGAAAATCTTTGGATGCCAAGCTTCAAAATGATGGTTCATTAATTAAAATCCGTTCAACCGTTTTCCCGTAATTTCCATTACCAGTTGAAATTATATAAGAATTGAATGAATAAAATTAATGACTATGTATGTATGTATGTATGTATGTATGTATGTGTATATTTGTGTATGTATATGCATGTGTGTATGTATGTATGTATGTATGTATTTTTTATATTAGTTGAACGGCATGTCCCATTACAATAAAGGTAATACTACATGCCTTGCTACCTATATGTTTACAATATAACACATTATGTCTCGTTTCTGTCACTCTCTAGGCGTATGTAGGTCTGTTATTCTGTTGTGAAAATTTGAGTCTTTCATTATATCTATTGCCTACTCTTATCTATCCTAAATTAAATTATCCTACGTTTACTCGTCTAAATTTATAACATTGACATAGTTTGTGAATGTATGCGCATGTTCTTGCATTATTTTAAGCTTTGTGAAAGTCCACTTGCCAGTTTTCCTTAACATTTCCCGCTGGAACGCTAGTCTTTCTTTGTCCAATGTATGTATGTATGTATGTATGTATGTATGTATGTATGTAGGCTATGTATGTATGTATGGAGAGAAAATTATATGCAACTTCAAAATTTAAGTTTTTAGTGCCCACTGAACATGTTTCATTTTTTTTAATTTCGAAAGTAATTATTTTAAACAGCAAATGCTACAGTACTTTGTTAATCACAGTATATGGAATACGTGGTAAAAATTTAAATGTTTTAAACATGACGAAATGTGCTGGAAAAGAATTGTGAGGAAACAGATGATAATGTTTGCATGGAATTCAAATCCACGAGTGCAGCCATTTAAATATGGCATCATTTTTATACTTACAAGTGACGCACAGCACTGAAACGTGCTCCACATATAAAAAAAGAGACTGCTGATTCATTTTTAACAAAAAAAAATTCGGAAATGCGATTTTTTTTTTATTGAAAATGACCAAAATTTCACCCTCCTTAATTCCAATACAATGATGAAATAACGTCAAATCCCTGCTAGAAACCTTTAGAAATGTCTCTACCTGTTCAGAAACTAAGAAGAAATAGCAGAAACTCGTGTACTTGTGTCGCTTTTTCAGAACGAAGTAGGTGTATCAAACGCAGGAGCGAAACGGCGTCTAGTGTATCACAGTCAGCCTAACATCCAGGACGAGCTAGAGATGGAAAAGGTTTTAGAGGCGCTTCGGAGTCACCGATGTGGAAAACTATTGACGGTGATGCTTGGGTAAGGGGGAGGATGGGAGGGTGGGCGTTTCGCTCATACTACAGTAAGTGACTAAAGTACGTATAGCGCAATACACACTACACACTGTTACACGTTAATTGGCAGGTTGCTGCGATGTTTTCCTGGACTGGTGCCGTCTCTATGACAACCGTCATCCAAACAAGAGAGCATAATCATTGTCAGAGATGTGACTGCTGCTGGCTGATGGTTTGTTGTTACGTGTAACAATCGCCCAAGTCACACAGATCTGTGTTTGTGCTCATACAGTAACAGAGAAAGTTGTTCTTTCTCAATTATGACTCAGTTTCACGTAATTCCCCACGCGGCCTCAAGTTTCCATCACGACCTTCTACTGAATTACAGCCATCAGGTTGTTGTAAGCGGTACAGGAAATCTGAATCAACAGTTAATTTTCATCGAACTAATAATGGATTACAGTAAAGACTAACTTTACTTCTGCCTAATAATTTATTTATTTATTTACCTATTTATTTATTCTGGCAGGTCTTGTGCAAATACAATTTTAATACTTATTTATTTATTTAATAGCCGTACCCGTGCGCTCCGCTGCACCCGTTAGAAATAAATATAAAGTAATTACATAATTAAAACGGGACATTTGATTCAGGGAACATTCGTATTTGATAGAAGGATAAATCGTTTAATATGTTACTTAATTTAAATTGTGTTTAAATAATGAAAATGCGATCATTTCGGTCCGGAGACACTCATTTGGTGCAATGACAATTCCTTTAACATGTTTATTAATTGTTATTACATGCAACCATAGTTTAATGAACATTGACATCATTTAGATTTATTGTCTATAAGTTACTTTATTTTACTTGCTATATGTTTCCATTATATTATATTATATTATATTATATTATATTATATTATATCAGAAATTACTGTAATAACATTATAGCATTATGTCCATATAGAGAAACTACACTTTCCAATGGTGAAATAATAATTAATTATACAAATCGGTTAATTTAGCTTTCGATATTACTTCATAGAAACACAGAAACATTCTCTGTAGGCTATCTTTCATAGTTTTCGATTGTTGCTGTCCAAGGCCCCTTATATACGAAGTCATTTGTTTTTTATTTCATTATACGGCCTTAGATGACAGTTATTTTAATTTTAAAACTCATTTATCTCATTAAATATCAGTCGTATCAAAATTTTTCAGGGAATAAAACTTATCGCAAATTATTGTTAAAGAAACTTTTGTTATGTAACAATTTTCACAACAATCAATAATAAGCGAGATATTGCGATTTATTTAATTCAGGCCCCCTTGTAACCTCCCGTTTAAATAATGTATTTTGAATTCCATATAGCCTAAAATGTAAGTTACAACGAACTTAATTTATATTCCAATTTTCATCGAAATCCGTTCAGCCATTATCGCGTGAAAAGGTAACAAACATACAGACATACAGACAGACAGACATACAAACAAAAATTTCAAAAAAGCGATTTTCGGTTTCAGGGTGGTTAATTATATATGTTAGGACCAATTATTTTTGGAAAATCGAAAATTACCAGAAAAATTTTGGCTACAGATTTATTATTAGTATAGATTTAACCTGGTAGAGATAAGGCCATCAGGCCTTCTCTTCCCCTCTACCAGGGGATTGCAACTACAATATTAAGAATACAATTATAATTACAATTAATATTAAATTTACAAATACAATAACAGTCAAAGTACAAAAAATTAACTGATTAATAAAAGATAGACAATTTATTGTAAAAGTTAAGAAGAGAGAAGGATTTCTTTTATTGATTAAGTAAAAATTAAACCTACTCTACGGAGTAAGAAAATGCTTAATAAGTTTGCTTTTGAACGCTACTAAATTCCGACAGTCTCTGATGTCACTGGGTAGGGTATTCCACAAGCGCGAGAGCGAGATTGTGTATGATGATGAATACGATGATGTCTTATGTGTTGGTATAGCTAATTTGCGGCTATTTTGCATGCGTGTGAAGAGATTATGATATGATGACAGGTAACTGAAACGGGAGGCAAGGTAGGTAGGTGTAGAAGTGTGAAGGACTTGGAAAAGGAGAACAAGAGAATGAAAATTTCTACGTTCGTTAAGCCGTAGCCAGTTTAGAGTTTGGAAGGATGGGGTAATGTGGTCAGCGCGACGGACATCGCAGACGAAGCGAACACAAGAATAAATAAACACGTTGTAATTTTTGCGACTTGTTGACATTGAAGTCAGTTAGTAGAAAATCACAATAATCGAAGTGGGGCATTACTAGTGTTTCCACTAGTATTTTCTTGAGTGAAGCGGAAGGAATTTTCGAATGCTGTTTAAGGAATGTAGTATGGAAAGCACTTTTTTGGTAATATGGGTTACTTGGTTAATCCAGTTTAAATGCGTATCAAAGTAAACTTCAAGGTAAATTGCAAATTGCTGAGAAAACAATTTAATATTTTTCTTTAAAGAACCATCATTCATCGTCATTCAGTATTCCGCCCAAGGGCAAGTCCTTACTGCAAACCCAGCTTTCTCCAGTCTTTCCTATTTTCTGCCTTTCTCTCTGTCTCCGCATATGATCCATATATCTTAATGTCGTCTATCATCTAATACCTTCTTCTGCCCCGAACTCTTCTCCCATTCACCATTCCTTCCACTGCATCCTTCAAAAAGCACTTTCTACTCAACCAGTGACCCAACTAATTTCTTTTCCTCTTCCTGATCAGTTTCAGCATCATTCTTTCTTCACCCACTATTTCTAACACTGCTGCGTTTCTTATTCTGTCTGTCCATTTCACACGTTCCATCCTTCTCCATATCCACATTTCAAATGCTTCTAGTCGCTTCTCTTCACTTCGTCATAATGTCCATGTTTCTGTCCCATACAATGTCACACTCCATACAAAGCACTTCACTAGTCTCTTCCTTAGTTCTTTCTCCAGAGGTCCGCAGAAGATGCTTCTTTTTCTGTTAAAAGCTTCTTTTCCTATTGCTATTTCTATTCTCCTTTTGACTTCCTGGCAGCAGCTCATGTTACTGCTTGTAATACATCCCAAGTATTTGAAGCTGTTCACTTGCTCTACTGCGTCATTTAGAATTCGAAAGATTACCTTCTTTATTTTTCTTCCTATGACTATGGTCTTCGTCTTGTTGGCATTTATCTTCATTCCATACTGCTGACAGCTGTCATTTATCTCCAATATAGTCCAAAGAAATGCAAATTTAAGATATTAAGCATGTGGTGAGCGTATTATAGCGGTCATATATTGAATTAGTTTTTAGTGGAAAAAAAACACCATAGTCCTATGTTATAGGAGTGTCAATTTTCAGTGGTTTTCATAAAACAACCATAGTCCAAAGACTTTTTTTGTAAACACAGTTATTGTCCAGGACGATGGTAGCATTTACAAATATCGCATTCATATAATCTTGAAACATTTATCCATACAATTTGAACTGTAGTAGACTGGCAGTACTGCTTCTTATGTAAGCGGCAGAAGCCACTCCAGAAAAAAATACAGTGAAACCTGTTCAAAACGGAACCTGAATAATCCAGAATCCTGTCTATTTTGGAACAATTTATTGGTCCCGGCGAAATTTGTATGTATTATGTGTAATTTTTCCTGAATAAAACGGAAACTGTCCAACGCGGAAACGGAAACTGTCTGCTACTGTTCAAAACGGAAACAATATTTTGGACACACTATATTTTGTAACTGTATTTTGAAACAGCGTGTAATTTCAAGGAATATACGAAATATGTAGGTCACTAAGATAAAAGCAAGTTTTCTTTGCAAAATTCTAGAGGGTACGAGGGTGTGTTGGCCTGTCGGTCATAAATTTTATTATCCTGTTGACTAGGCAGACGAGTCCCTTCAAAGATTTTCAATGCTTCACACCCGTAGCTAAACATAGCGCAAGTGTAGTGATTTCCAGGTAAAAAAAAAAAGAAAGTTGCATAAAATGTGGCATTAACATTAAGTGATGAAGTAAAAGTTATCGAGATAAAGGAAAATTAGAAACAATGTCTATGTGAAATAATATTGAAGTACAGTTGTGGAAAACTCAGGTGTGACACTTTAAAAAATAAAGATCATAATGAGTGAGTGGCGTGCGGCCAATATTGGTGACACAAAAGAAACAAGAAAGAAACTGTTTATGAGGAAATAAATGAACTGTTGTGGAAGTGAGTTCTTCATGACCTTTCAAAGACAAGCCAATTTCTGGATCTATTCTGCAAAGCAAGCGATTGAATTGGGAAAGAAATTAAATAAACCAGAATTCAAGGCTTCTAATGGATGGCTCCTAGTCTAATTAATTAATAATGTGTAGTGATATGCAGTACAGTATTATAGTATAGTGCTAGATATTAAATATAATTAGATTTGTAAACTTTAGTAATGTTTAATGACTAATGAGTCAGTTACGATAATATTTATACAGAAAATGAGATTTTAGTCAAGATAATTCACCAACATAGTAAGCGACAGAAAGCTGATTTAATGTGATGAGTGTTAAATGGAATATTTTGTACTTCTTGCAATTTGGGACATCCCATTTTGTTTTTCATGTATATGAATGACAAAATATTCCATTTTAATGTCACACCTGAATAATACGGAAACCTGTCCACAACGGAAAATAAATTAGGACCATGTCACTTCCGTCTTGAACAGGTTTCACTGTACTTCATTAAGTGAATTGTATTAGTTAGGCTATGGAATTATCTTTAGGTGCAGACGTAACCCCATTGAAGAAACGTAAGCAACAAAAGTAGAAGAAACAGGATATAATAAATAAAAAGAAGATTAAAGGAGAGGCACACTTCAGCCACAACAGAGAATTTTTTCTTAAAACAGCCATTGTCCATAGTTTCCTGCATTTACACATGTATTTCTATGAGGAAATTTAAGTTATAAATGTACTTCAGTTTTCCCAAGTTTCTACAGGACCTTAAGAAATGGCATGATGAATTTCATACTTGAAGTATCAACAACACCCATGACAGATGGTTTTTGTTTCTCCTGAAAAATGTATATTTTTTTACTATGATTGTTTTTCCAAAAAGAAAAAACCTTCAATTGAGTAATTTAAAATAATTGATAAAATTCTTCAATAACTGACTTAGTTTATTAGCCTAATGAATTATACAAATAAAAAACATTAGGTCATAGTTACAATTATAATGTGACTAGCCTTTCGCCATCTCTGGCATTATCAGGTCAAAATTATATCAATATTATGAACATGAAAACATGAACAGTGTGCAAATATAGGCCTAATATGAACTTGCAAAATATATGACGAAGAATATTAAAAGATTGGTTAAAAACAATAATAATAAGTAATATGGGATTCAGTAACGATCCCGAATATCGCTTAAAATGCAGTATAGCTATGAGCCTAGGTGTAACTTTTTGAAAGGCACGAATTTCGTGTCTGCTAATGTTTCAGTGAAGAAAATGGACTCAAGGCACACTTATGAATAACTGTATAATATAATGCTGGAAATATTCAATGAATGGGGGAGCGACAGCAAAAAAATTACAAGCATCGCCACTGAGAAGGGGCCCAATATAGTAGCATTGCTCCTTAATTAACTTCAGCAATACCAATCGGTATCGATACTATCCTTTCGATATTATGAGAGTATGGATACTGCATATGGGATTCAATATCAATTCAATTCAATTTATTAAGCCATTAGACAAACAGTGATAGGCTTCGTCACAAATACAGAAGGTGAAAAAGAAAGCATAGTACACATAGATATAATTTATAACAATAAAGTTTAATTAGAACAATTAAAACACAAAATGTTTGGCAACTATAAAAATTAATGAAAACACTGCACTCTTAAAGTTTTATTTGTAACTAAATGTAGATAGACAACTCCATTTATTAAAAAACAATTTCATTTGAATACACTCTATGTTAAAAAAACTCATCTACAGAGTAGAAAGGATTAATTAGAAGCCAATCATAAAATCTAGATTTGAAACTGTTGGTTGGTAACTTATAATATTGACTGGGAATATTATTATATAATATCATTTCCATGACAGAAAAATTTGTACAAGTTCTGTGTAACCTATTTACTTACTTACTAATGACTTTTAAGGAACCCGCAGGTTCATTGCCGCCCTCACATAAGCCCGCCATCGGCCCCTATCCTGAGCAAGATTAATCCAGTCTGTATCATCATATCCCACCTCCCTCAAATCCATTTTAATATTATCTTCTCATCTACGTCTCGGCCTCCCCAAAGGTCTTTTTCCCCTCCGGCCTCCCAACTAACACTCTATAGGCATTTCTGGATTCGCCCATACGTGCTACATGCCCTGCCCGTCTCAAACGTCTGGATTTAATGTTCCTAATTATTTCAGGTGAAGAATACAATGCGTGCAGTTCTGTGTTGTGTAACTTTCTCCATTCACCTGTAACTTCATCCCTCTTAGCCCCAAATATTTTCCTAAGAACCTTATTCTCAAACACCTTTAATCTCTGTTCCTCTCTCAAAGTGAGAGTCCAAGTTTCACAACCATACAGAACAACCGGTAATATAACTGTTTTATAAATTCTGACTTATGTAACCTACAATATGGAATACTATTTTGTTCACTATTTCTAATTCCGTGATCATGTATATTGGCTACTAATGAGCAATTGTCTATGTTATGTCAAGTGTGAAGGACTGGGTCGAATATCTATAGATTTATGACTTAATATCTGTGGTTGTGTGAAAAGTGGTCGACAATGCTCAAGATAGTTTGATTGACACATAATTCTAATTGTTTTCTTTGGAAAAATCAAGACACTGCCAATATTGGTACCATTTCCCCATAAAATTAAGGCAAATCGGGTTATCGACTGAAAGAACGAAAAGTAAGCAAATCTTAAATAACTTTGAGAAACGCAAGTCACCAAGTATCGCCCTAGATCATATATGTAACAGATATGTCGGGGTTATAGGCTTTGAGGTTAACAACTTTTGTCAGGTTTACTACGCTGCCATCTAGTTGTTACATAAGGAGTCATTTCATAATACCCATTTGAATAGCATTAGCGACTGTGCTGCCATCTCGTGTTCGTTTACGGCGGACAGGTGGCGATCCTGGCGGTTGTTCTCTTCAAAGTGCTGCCGATTTTAACGCAGCGAGGAGTTATCTGTTACATATATGATCTAGGGTATCACTTAAAATACAGTGTCGCAACTTTCCTAATGGTAACAATTGATATTAGAGGAGAAAAATTCGCTCCGGCCCCGGGGAACGAACCCGGGTCCTTAGTTCTACGTACCAAGCGCTCTAACAATTGAGCTACGCCGAAGTTCATTCCACAGTACCGGATCGAATCCCTCTCCTCCATTGTTTTTCCCTTTGTGGCCTGACTCCAAGTTCGACATGTATGTTGACATTTATATTAGGTCAACTGTCATTATATAATGAGCGCACTCAATTGAGTGCCTTGTTGGCCGAGATTCCACCGTAATATGCACTGTTGCTCGAAGAATCTACGTAAAGATCAATTGTTTGGGCCTACAGAATATATCTGTTATGGTAACAATTGACATTAGAGGAGAAAAATTCGCTCCGGCGCCAGGGATCGAAACCGGGTCCTTGAACTTCGGCGTAATTCAATGGCTAGAGCGCTTGGTACGTAGAACCAAGGGCCCGGGTACGATCCCCGGCGCCGGAGCGAATTTTTCTCCTTTAATACCAATTGTTACCATAACAGATATATTTTGTAGGCCCAAAAATTTGATCTTTATGTACATTTCCTAATGGTAACTGTGCTATGGAGGTTACGAGTTTATAAAAATAAAAGTTCCTCCGCCTTCTTGTAATTAGCAGCGTCATAGCGCCTTATTGCAGTAGGCACGCCAAGATGGGAGGAGGAAACAGGTGTGAGCGCCATTCAGTGCATCATGCACAGCCTCTCCTTGATAATTAGGGGCGTCATTCACGCTGCCGGCGTTGCTCTTCTTTCTCACGTCCCGTCATTGTTGCTAATATTGTGAGATGAGTAATAGACTGCTCCCATTATGCCCGTGTCGCTATTATGAGGTTACGAAAAGAGATGTTGACGCTTTCATCTCCGCTGAACCGAACTGAGCATCGCATCGCACAATAGTCATATCAACTGGGATGACTGCATCGGTAAAATCGCTCTCTGCTTTCACTTAGTTTCAGTTATAGTTTATAGTTGGTTTTACGGCCTTTTGTTTCTCGCTATCTTTGAGTTCCTGATATTCAAGCTGTGACAACAGCTCCACGTCTAGAATCCCTTACAGTAGGAACAAGCAGCACTGCTTAGATCCACACGTGTGACGACAGAGAGACAGAGAGAGAGAGAGACGAACATTATTGCTTAACTTACATCAGAGTTTCCCAGTTGTTGGTGCATACGTTAACAGCGGCACAATACTACTACTTCTTACAAGCAAACATCCAATGAAATTGTGTTTTCTTTCTGCAAACGGCCCCAGGGAAACTTATTTTTACTGCCCTCGTAATGGCGGCCAAAATTTGTACAAGCACTTGTTTTGACATTATTAACATGGTGGAAGAAAAAAAATTAACTTTTTTTATTTACCCCCATGAGAATGTTTGCTTTTTTTATTTTTTTAAGTTGGTTATTTAACGACGCTGTATCAACTACTGTACGAGGTTATTTAGCGTCGATGAGATTGGTGATAGCGAGATGGTATTTGGCGAGATGAGGCCGAGAATTCACCACAGATTACCCGGCATTCACCTTACGGTTGGGGAAAACCTCGGAAAAAACCCCAACCAGGGTTTGAACCCAGGCCCGCTCGTTTTACGGTTAGACGTGCTAACCGTTATTCCACAACGGTGGATAACTGTGTCAGAGATTTAGAATTAAACTGTAATCCATCATAATAAAGACTTCAAACAGAAGTTCTCATCTTATATTTGAAAAGTAATTTATAAATATTAAATTTGGTTTCGTACGCTTTATTTTCTATTTCTTATTTTAGCTAAAACAGTTCTTCAATACACACCATCATATAGAAGAGAGAGAGAGAGAGAGAGAGAGAGAGAGGAAGACTCAAAACAGCATGGAAAGATGGAATTGGGGATGTTATGAACACCAAAGATATAGGTGCTATTCATAGAAATTTCACTAGCCCACGCTATGAGCGTGCTAAACTAGTCCCGGCTATCGACTGGTTACTAATACTGGTTTATGAATACGAAAAACGTTAGTTCGCTGATCATCCACCGGAAGCCCGCGCTGAGAATGTGTATGAATACGGCTCATAGGCTCTGAAGACTGGCAAGATAAAAACGAGTGGCGGTTGGTATGTGGGATACAGCGAAGGCTGTATGTAATATATATATATATATATATATATATATATATATATATATATCCTATTAGCTATCATAAACCAAAGTATTTTCATTTTTAAATTCTGAAATGTAGGCTATTGAGCATGAAAGGTGTTCTTGTATTGTGTATTATTTTTGTTGTGTGTAATTTATTAAGTTAGCACTGCCACCGGGTGTGTGCCCGCTTGCAGTGTAAATAAATACAGACATACGAATTTAACTCTGTATCGTCTCTCATTGTACAAATATTTAAAGCTTAATAAATTTTACTTGTACCGCTCGTAGATGCCACGCGCTTTTTATTATTTTTTTACATATTGTAATCGAAGAGTGTGACCCAAAAACGCGTTACGTTCATTTTTATGAAATGAGTTGGCTAGTTTTTTTATCCACCGGTCTACGGACTGAGCGAGTTTTCAAGTGACATGCACAATAACACGAACTTTTAGGCAAGGATCGGCGTTGTTTTGAAAGAAAATAAGCCTAAGATATAGCGATAGAATTATCTGTAGTAATGTCACGAGAGATCTGAGATTTATCTGGGAAATCTCAGACCTCTAGTGATATTTATTAGGACTACTTCGTGAATAAAATAAAAATGTAAATAATATATTCCTAAAATTCGATGACAAAATGTTAATAATTGTATATTTACGAATACTTAACCTATTCAGACATTCTGAAGTTGAAATAGATGAATATCGATTATTGCAGTAAAGAAATTCGATGTTATTATTCAGTAATGCCAATTGTTTTATTTCATTCACAAAATAAAAATATTATAGGCTACAATTATAGGTTAAGTTACCTATGGGAGCAGGAACAATGTCAGCTGTGCCTTATTTCGACCGTTACTCGTGCTACAGGAAAGCATCTTTTATAGCTCGACAAACGCATTCTCGCTGTAGTGTGTAACGGAACTAAAGCTTCATCTACACAGTTCAATATTCCAATTGCGTATGCGTGCAATCTGGGAAGAATAACTTATTAAAAGAATCAAGTTTAAAAGGTACGTTCAATTAAGATGATGAAGATTTTGTGTCTACATGGTGCGCCGTTTTGAACGCCGTCTTCACTGCATAAATATATTAATTAATATTAAATATCAATCTTACATTCATTGCTTTAAAGTTGGAAGAAAAGTTTAACCTGTAGTTGCATCTTAATGTATTCATGATCGTCAATTTACGGGGAAACAGTTGGCGACAACGACTAAACAAAAGAATGACCATGCGATAAATTGATAGCGATAAATCTAGCTGCAAAAATTATTGCAAAGTGTGACTGTGATTGGTTGGAATTCAAAATTTCATTACACTTCATTAGTCGAAAATGAAATGACGTCATATAAACTAAATAGTCAAACATAATCATATACATGTATAAATCATAAAAATGTCCAAAAGGACTGAGTAAGTTTACGGGATCACACTCTTTAATCTTATTTTAGTGTTTCTTTCTTTAGTTATTTTTGTTTCCAAGTGTTTTATTACATTATTTAAGTTATGAAGTTGTCAAGTTTCACAATAATCTTGCACGTTGCGGTACTGTTATTGCATAAGCCAAAGTCTGAATATGATTTCTTTGTCACATTGCATAACCACGTGCTTGTTCTTGAAGAAACGCGAGCAGGTGATAGGCATTTTATAGGTCAGCAAACTGCTTCCCACATACAAATACAAAAGTATTCAAAACAAACACAGAAACATATTGTAAAAAAAAATAGCAGAATCGTGGCCGCTTGTGCCTCTTCTAAATGTCACCTGCCAGTCGGAGCGACCCTCTGGACAAGTACCGACCCCCTCAGTGGAATGGCATTTGTTGGATTTGGTCGTGGAGTTGACATCGTCCGCAACTTGTTGTGTAATACTCGCGAAGAGTAATAGTGATCTAAGTCCAAATACTAAACGTGTAATATTCGTATGAAAATGCCTCTATACGTAGGGTCTATTCATCACGTCTGACGTGGCGATGTTTTACCATTAATCAAAACCATATAGTAACAATAAAATCATTATTACCTTAACTACAATCACAAACACATCATTTAATCATAAACAACATCTGTAATAATAATAGCATTATTAGTATCAATAGCATCAAATTATTGTTACAGAAATCTGAACAAAATGGGAATAATAGTCATAACATCATACATTTCCTAGTAACAAGAGAACAAGAGTAATATTAATGTTGACAATATTATTGCTATTACTACTATTATTTGTAGCAGTAAAACCGCCACTGATGATAAATCAGAAATTGTAGTCGCAATGGTAATACTAGTAATGAAATTTAATATGAGTATCATATTCCTTCATAATATTATTCTCATATAAGCCAATGAATATTTTTCTTCGTTACCGTCTGTAATTTCTTAATTCTGAAATTCAATTCTATCTTTTTTCATATAATTCACTCAGAATTAAATTCAGTTAAGCTTATATGATAATCATACATTCATTTATATCACATTCATCCATCAAACCTCACTTTCATTCATCTGCTCGTCCACCCACCCATTCGTACATACTTTCATCCCACAATTTGTTCGCAGATTAAAGTACCCATTCATTCCACCATTCCATTCAACAATAGGTTTTATATATTCATCCACTCTTACATTCGTCTATTCATCCGTTCATACAATCATCCATCCATTTATTCGCCCATCTATTCGTACATTCATCAACTCGTCCGTTCGTTCATTCATCCACCCACCCATTCGTACATTCATCCATCCATATATTCAAATATCCGTTTATCTATCTATACGTACATTCATCCATCTCTTCGTACATTCATCTACCTATTCGTACATTCGTCTATCCATCTATTCGTACATTTGTCTATCCATCTATTCGTATATTCATCCAACTGTTCGTACTTTCATCTATCCATCTCTTTGTACATTCGTCTATCCATCTACTTGTACATTCATCTACCTCTTCGTACATTCGTCTATTCATCTATTCGTACATTCATCTACCTCTTCGTACATTCATCTATCCATCTATTCGTACATTCATCCACCTCTCCGTACATTCAACCACCTCTTCGTACATTCATCGATCCGTCTATTTGTACATTGATCCACCTCTTCGTACATTCATCCATCTCTTCCTACATTCGTCTATCATCTATTCGTACAATCATCCACCTCTTGGTACATTCGTCTATCCATCTATTCGTACATTCATCCACCTCTTCGTACATTCGTCTATCTATCTATTTGTACATTCATCCACCTCTTGGTACATTCGTCTATCCATCTATTCGTACATTCATCCACATCTTCGTACATTCGTCTATCCATCTATTTGTACATTCATCCACCTCTTGGTACATTCGTCTATCCATCTATTCGTACATTCATCCACATCTTCGTACATTCGTCTATCCATCTATTTGTACATTCATCCACCTCTTGGTACATTCGTCTATCCATCTATTCGTACATTCATCCACATCTTCGTACATTCGTCTATCCATCTATTTGTACATTCATCCATCTCTTCGTACATTCATCCATCTCTTCCTACATTTGTCTATTATCTATTCGTACAATCATCCACCTCTTGGTACATTCGTCTATCCATCTATTCGTACATTCATCCACCTCTTCGTACATTCGTCTATCCATCTATTTGTACATTCATCCACCTCTTGCTACATTCGTCTATCCATCTATTCGTACATTCATCCACCTCTTCGTACATTCGTCTATCCATCTATTCGTACATTCATCCACATCTTCGTACATTCGTCTATCCATCTATTCGTACATTCATTCACATCTTCGTACATTCGTCTATCCATCTATTCGTACATTCATCCACATCTTCGTACATTCGTCTATCCATCTATTCGTACATTCGTCTATCCATCTATTCGTACATTCGTCTATCCATCTATTCGTACATTCATCCACATCTTCGTACATTCGTCTATCCATCTATTCGTACATTCGTCTATCCATCTATTCGTACATTCGTCTATCCATCTATTCGTACATTCATTCACATCTTCGTACATTCGTCTATCCATCTATTCGTCCATCCAATCATCTATTTGTACATCCATCCATCTAATTTATTCACCCATCCATCATATATCGATTCGTACTTTCATCCATCACTTTCTTCGTATATTCTTCTATCCCTTCATTCGTCCATCCGCCGTTCGTATATTCATCCACTCCTTCGTATAATCATCCATCTCTTCATTCGTTCATCCTTCTACCTATCGGTTTGTGCATTCATCCATTTATCTACCGGTCTAACCATCCACCCATACGTTCGTACATTCATCTACCTATTCTTTCGTTCACCTATTCATCTGTTGATTGGTTCACTTGTCCACGCATCCGTTCATACATTCAATCACCCATCCGTTCGTGCATCTATTCACCCATCGGCTTGCGCAACTATCTACCCATTCTCTCGTCCACCCATCCATCCACCCTACAACCAAACATTAATTCTACTCATCCAGCCTTCCATTAAAAGTTGAACAGTGAACTGGACAAAAATTGTGTTTAGATAGATTTCCTCGGGATATTTCAATTCCCCGTGCCTTTGTTTGATCACTTTCACGTTATTCACATTCGTCTTTAATACTGATACAGAAAGCAAAAAGGAAACTGATAGGCCTACAACATACCCTATTATACCTTCACAGAATATCATATGCATAAGATACTTCGGCGAGTGTTAAATGGTCCGAACTATCATTGAAGTTCCCAAGTCCTTAAGTAGAAGAGCTAGAGTCTATTTCTGAAAATAATGTGTGAACTACATACCACATTTAATTAAAATAGATATGTGACTATTAAACAATTTGAAGTATCTTGTATGAAACATATTACATAATTCTTAATCAAATAGAAAACATATCTCGCAAAATGAATAAATTTCAGAATTTTCGACTGTAAGAAAAATTTTTGTAATTACATTTGGTATTGAACCGGTCGTTAAAGAACTCTAAAAATACATCAGGTTTTATTTAGTAATGACTATTTCCAAACTGATATCAAAGTAAATGAATAAGAAGAAATTACCAAGAAAGAAAAAAATATGAGAAAGCCTGCATACTAACAGGCAAAATAGTAAATAAGTAAATCAAGGAACAAGACGTAGATTATTACTGACAGAGCAGAATAACTCTGATCATGTAACTGAATTGAACATCCAGAAAGAAGGGATGACATTAGTTTCATTAAACAAATATAAGCACAGGAATAGGAAAAAAAGACACTGAATAAGTAGGTCTACTCGAAGAGTGGGGGGGGGGGGGTTGACAAGCCGCATCAGATCTTGCGTTGGAACGTATACCCTGAAATAAGAGAAGAAAGAAGAGGTATCAGATTGACTATATGAATTTGCAGTAGGTTTAATGTAATTTGCCACTATGAGAATGGACTGGTCACACAGACCCAGAGTTAGGTAACGTCGTATAATAACAGCTTTATGCATACGTCCTAATTCTGCACAGGTGAAGGTTACGTTATTGTGTGGTCTATTAACCATTGCTAAACCAGATGACGGGTCTTCACAGCAGCGTTATACGATTTGCATTATAACATAGGTCCACTATGTAATGGACACTCCCATGGCCATGAATATGTAGAACCCAAATTATATTCGTATACTCTGAGAGCACTTTACCATCTTTATCAGATGGATTTGTTTGAATACCTAGTGAACTTGATAGTTTCTATACATATAAAGGGTGATTCAACTATTTAAATTTAATAAAATCGAAGACTTCGGTAATTCATTCACCGAAAAATTCAAATTTTTACTCAAAGCATATGATTCTACAGCTAACAGTTAACAGCTCAGTTAGCATTGTAACGAGTGTGATAGGCAAGAAAACCAAGGACACAGAATATGAATTTTCCTGTGGATGCATTATATTGAGAGGACTTTTGGATCCGGTACGTTGAGGCCGACCACAGTCGGTTGTACATATTAATAAATTTGATAATAGGCCTACAATATTAATTGTAATGCTCGTAACTTATAAAATAGCGAAAATTAAGTTTCCTTTCATAATTTATATGAGTTGCAAATTTTCTTAGTAGTAATACAAAGGCATAGTTTATGACGCCATGCTAATTTTATACAAAAACTAAAATATGCACATATTATGGTCCATGGTGTATGGGCGTCTGAATTAATACACATCACAAAATGTAATTGGAGATGTAGTGTAATTATTTAAGTTGTGTCATGTAATTAATTGAGTTGATATGAAATTAATTAAGATGATATGTAGTTTAGTTGATATGTAAATAAATTAAGGTGATATGTAATTAATTAAGATGATATGTAATTAAGTTGGTATGTAATTAATTAAAGTGATATGTAATTACATAAATTGGTAATAGTTGGGTGAAATAGAAGTACTTATAAGTTAGATTTACTTTTGCTTATTGTAGGCGTTATTATAGAATAGTTTTTATTTATAGTCTTAGGTTTATTGTATCTACTTATTTATAGTTAGAAATAAATTTACGTTCATTTTATTTTATTTCATTTTTTTATTATTGCTGTACTTATTGTATTATTGTAATTGTAATTATTGTATATTATATATCGCTCCCACCGGGTGTATACCCAATTGTAGTGTTAATACATACATACATACATACATACATACATACATACATACATACATACATTACATACACCGGTCTTTAAATTGAATAGCATATGAAGGATGGTGAAGACCGCTAATGATAGTGATGTGCTAGAGAACGGGATCCGGCGTTTTCGTCATAAATTTTTTGACATGCGGAATTTTCGTCACACATTACATTTTCAACTCAGGCCTCATCGTCACACATTACATTTTCGACACTAACAATGTTAGTACTTCATGCATATAGTTAGGACTATCTGAAGAATTTTTTTACTTGCTTATTTAACGACGGTGGGGAAAAAACTCAGAAAAAACCTAACCAGCTAATAAGCCCAAGCGGGAACCGAACCCGCGCCCGAACGCAACTCCGGATCGGCAGGCAAGCGCCTTAGCCGACTGAGCTATCCCAGTCGCTTCTGAAGAATATCGCAGGGAAGAAAATGAACATCTAAGAACGCAGTTCCACTCCTTATTGGCATTGGCTTTCGTTCCAGAGGATGATATTTTAGAAGCTTTTGATCTGCTGATAGAAAAAGTAGATGATTTATTGTCTGCAATTCTTAACTACATTAAAGACAAGTACGTATATCAGAGGTCGTAGATGCGGTAAAGGACACCAACAATCATTTTTCCCTCCAAATATCTGGAAATGTTATCAATGTATCCTTCACAATTTACCGAGAACAACTAATACTTGCGAAGCATGGCATAGGAGAATTAATAGGCCTACCTTTATGGGAAAACCACATCCTTCGTTTTTTCACGTTCTTCAACAGCTACAAAATGAGGTAGCGGTAATTGACCGAGACATCGAAAGATTGCAGTCCGACTTCTCACCCACCAAGGAGAAGAAAAAGTACCGGTACCTTAATACAGATGCCGGGATTTCTAGAATTGTGGAAAGCTATAAGAATTATATTAATAGTGACGATATTCTTGGGTATCTGCTACCGATTGGGCAAAATATTGCTGGAAAGTTTTAGTTGTAAATTATACAACCCACTCTGAAAGAATATAACATCTATGTCTGTGTTGAATTTTCCCGTGACGAAAACCACCATTGTGACTATTTTACAATGTGACTACTTGCCCAACGTGACCAAAACATGCTGTGTGACCATACATGCTATGACTAAAGCAATGCGTCTATTTATACCTGTGACGAAATTTCAGGTGGCGAAAACCCCTAGACCCCTATAGAACGATATACTGATTAATTCTTTGACGAAAATTCATTTACACGTGCAGTCGTTTATGAACAACATAAACATAGCGTCACCAACTTTTCTTATGGTTAGAGCCCGGATGTTTGGCAAAATGCCTTTTTTTACTGGGTGGAAGTAAATCATAGATATAAATACTGTAGATATAAATTATATAAATGTGATTTGGAGTAAATCAAAGTGATAGGGCAAATTTTTATTTTGCTTATTTTGTCTTTTTAAAGCGTTTCTTACGAATAAATGCCTTTTTTGTCAATTTAAAGCAATTTGTCTTGTTTATTTGCAATTTTTAATTAATTCCAATGTAATGTGTATGAAATTCAAATATTTGAAACAATGACTAACTTTACTAACAATTGTAAATAAAAGTAATTTATTCGGTGTTTAATCTGCTAATAATCGTGCTTTAATACTATTGGTGTAATATGAATAATGATCGACAATCCACAGTTACAAATATAATGCCATGTCTTCACGATACAAACAGTCAGCTTTATAATTTTAAATATTAAGTTCGTTCTCATAGGAGTTGTCACGCAGCATTTTCAATTGTTTGCTTTCATATTTTCAAATCTTACTGTTACAATTTTGTGCTATACGTGTTTATTATTGTAGGAGGAAGAAATTTGAGTGAGGAACAGTCAATTATTGTCGGGTGACAGAAGGTATAAGATCTGTTAGCTAGAATGCCTAAATCAATAAACGATTGCAAAGTAAACTTCATGCTTACGTTTGTGAATTTAGTGCTCATGTGTTTTTAACCGATAAAATAGTTTTGTTATGTAAGATTGTGAAAAGACAGTTAATCACGAAAAAAAAGTATTCTGTAAGTCAACATGTGTCACCTACGAAGTAAATAGCTATGTGAGTTAAGTTGATAAAATTTAAATTTATTCCTAAAATATAGGCCTATTGTGTTTTTTTTTTAATTTATAATACCATTTTCAAAGATTATTGTGCCTTTCTTTTAAGTTTTTATTGCCTTTTTTGCCTGCCTATTTTAACTGTTATAAAGGCCTAAACATCCGGGTTCTAGTTATGATTATTATTTTATGCTCGACCATGCCGAAATGTAGTAATTATACACCTGGTAGTAGCCCTTTAATGCACCTCATTAAAGATCACCTATTCATTATAAATCAGTTGTTCAGCCAATGAGAAATCACCATTGTACCATTATAAAACCGCAAGTATCGATTATTCTCGGATATGCAATCGAAAGACAATTAGGGAAAAGTCACGGAGGCTGGAAATCCAATACTGTCGCAGAAGGTTATGTTCTGTTACTATAATAATTAGCGTTAATTGTAAGTAATATTCAAATAAATTCAATTTGTCATCTCGTTTTTCAATTCTAAATCAATTTCCAGGTTATATCAAGACTAATGTTCATGTTATTCTCTAGATTATATCAAGGTCAATTACATTCATGCCTCGTAAAAAATAAATACTTTCGCGTCTGCGCACATCTCACAATTCAGGTCAGTTCCGCTCACTTACATAACCATGATATGAATACTTATGAATAATATCAGGTTAGAAATATGGTCGAGTATAAAAAGTCGTATGAAACTTGCCTATAATGGTAATTAAGACGCTCGTATGAAAATTATGAAACTCGCTTGCGCTCGTTTCATAAACAAACATACTCGCGTCTTAATTACTACCATTATAGGCTCGTTGCATAATGTACTATTTTTTTATATTTCTACAGGTTATAGTATCATTTAATACTTGAGGAATTCATGTTTACCGGTAGTGCTGTTTGCCTTTGTAACGGTATGATTTGAATCCGCGTTTCTAAGTATTACGTTAGATTTCCTGGAGGAAGTCGAATAGAGGTAAGCCACTGTTGCATGAAAGGCGAGGCCTAGGAATGGAATTGGGTATAATAGCGGACCCTCGGCATATCCATTCTGTTTATATTGAACTGGCGATTCAGTCTTTGCCTGATGGACAACGCGGACAACCCCAGCAAAACAGGAGATTAAATTTGACATGCGACATGGAGGGTGAGTGAAATCTAAACTAGAATCAGCCACAATACTATCAGTAATGAGATCATCTTGTTCATGGAGCACCCACAATACGGTGGTCGGCGTGGTGACAAAACTTTAGCTCTGGTTGTCCGCCAGCACAACACCAAGAAATTGCAAGACTCTGTCCTCGCTCTTCCTTATATTAAACAAAAAATCTGAAGAGTAAATAAACAGTACCTAGCCTTCGGCTAACGGACACAATCCGTCGCCCATCTATAGCTGTGACAGCAGACCGATTTTAACTACAGAGTCCGAGGTTCAACTCTTGACACACCGTGCGAGTTATACAGAATGGAAATGAAATAATCCTGAAGACTGAAAGAGACGGTAGGGTACACTTAAACGACTAGAAAACCTATAAGTTATTACACTTTGTGATTAAATGCACGGTTGATTAGAAAATTGAGTTGGAGGCCTTTCAAGGGAAGTACCCTCATAGATCCAAAATAGTAATAAACGATATAGTACTGGAACAAGTACAGAAATTTAACTACCTAGGATGTAATATAACTTATCAATGTAATCAAGATCTATATAATTAAGTAAATTTCAGAACACTTGTGGAATATTAGCAAAACATTAAATAGAAAAACAAGAAAGGAAACTAGTTTAAAATTTTATAAAACTGTGGCGATTCCAGCGTTAACATATGGTTGTGAAACATGGGCGATAAAAGAAAAAGAATGGGATAAGATAAATGCTGCAGAAATGAGATACCTATGAGCTATAAAAGGATGTACAATAATGAATAAAATAAAAAATGAAGAAATAAGAGAAGAATTAAGCATATGTCCAATAAATGATAAAATAAAACAATATAGAGATATACAAATCTGGCTTTCAGGTAGCAGCTCCCTGTAAAGCAGGTTTGAATAATTTCAAGGGAAAAATTGTTCCGGAGCCGGGTATCGATCCCGGGACCCTTCGCTTAGCGCGCGAACGCTCTACCGACTGAGTTACCTCAGGAAGCGAAGGGTCCCGGGATCGATACCCGGCTCGGGAACAATTTTTCCTTGAAATTATTCGAACCTGCTTTACAGGGAGCTACTACATGAAAGCCAGATTTGTATAACACATTCGTTTCTGGAGGTACGTTAACAGAAAGCCACAAATTAAGTCACGCAGTATTGTGTGCACTCATAGTTGAGTTCTGGCGTCTTGTCAGCTCATTTGAGTTGTGTGGATATAAAAGGAAAAATTGTGACGGTGTCGTGTATAGTTCCTGGGGTAGCTCAGTCGGTAGAGCGTTCGCGCGCTAAGCGAAGGGTCCCGGGATCTATACCCGGCTCCGGAACAATTTTTCCTTGAAATTATTCAATATAGAGATAGACTGAGAAATCATTTGCAGAGGATGGATAAAACTCGTTACCCTAAAATGACATATGACTATCAACCACATGGGAGAAGAGACGTTGGAGGACCGTTGAAGAGATGGATAGAGACAGGAGGCCGGAACAGGGGGATCTCCTAATCCATGAAATAATGATGATGATGATGATGATGATGATGATGATGATGATGATGATGATTTGGAAGTTTCAGCAGTCTGGCAACATCGCCGCCTCTTCCTTCTCGTAATACAGATGTAAGAAGTCAACGAAACGAACTTAGGTCTGTCTGCCTTAGTAAACTACTTCTCACCTTCCTTTCTGGCTACAATGTTGCAAACTGGTCGCATTGGTAAGTGGCTTCAAATTGGTGCTCTCAAAATTAAATTTACACAAAAACCGTCCACGATATTGAAATACGCCAGAGGGATAAAGGATTCCTTATTAGATTTTCTATAGATATGGAGAAGAACCACGATCCTACTCGCAGTAGTTACCGAATAAAGGGGGTTAAAAATTTGTAAAAAGAAATCTGAGAAAACTATGGACTTTCCACCCATATGGTATACACTTCTTTTGTTACATACAACATGAGCTATTCGCTCTGAAAGTCTGCAGGGTTATTTCACTTAGCCTACACACTGTATGGTGGGGAAAATGTTTGTGGAAGAAATATTTTATTCACTTTTCCCCCGCTGGTTAATTACTTACTATCCAACAAATAGACTAGCTCTCAGATTCCCTTGTACAAGCACAACCGAAAACGATTTTTTTTTTGTTTTAGTTGGTTATTTAACGACGCCTGTATCAACTGTAAGGTTATTTAGCGTCGATGAGATTGGTGACAGCGAGATGATATTCGGCGAGGTGAGGTCGAGGATTCGCCATAGATTACCCGGCATTCACCTCGGAAAAAATCCAACCAGGTAATCAGCCCAAGCGGGGATCGAACCCGCGCCCGAGCGCAACTTCAGATCGGCAGGCAAGCGCCTTAACCGACTGAGCCACGCCGGTAGCCTCCGAGAACGATAAATACTAATAAACTTAAGTGTTATTAGGCTACAAATGCTGTGCATATGAGAATGGAATGGAGATAGGCCGGAATTAGGCCTATCTGTTTTATGAGATACGTACCGGTAATTTTGTTGATTTAACAGTTCCGTAATTTACTTTATTTCTTTGATAATAATAATTATGTGCATCTTTACTAGACTACGAAACAAAACTCTCATTTTTGGTCAGTTTTTTCCTCAATTTATTAACTGAAGAAGAACGAATATACGGGGCTACAGTCCATATAGCTCGAACTTCTGCTGGGGCGTAAAGTGCTTCTGCTTATGTATTTGATGAGAGTGTGATTAGTATAGGGTTGTGGTCTACACGATCCCCAGACTTAACGCTCTGCGATTTTTATTTATGGGGGAGCTTAAAATACAGGGTCTATAAATAAAATCCACGAACACTGAATGAATTGGACAACAACATGCGACAACTTTTCATTCTTAGAAGGAATTTATAAATGTTACATTCGTTCAAATCAAACTTCTGCACATTTAAAGGATAAAACTAAATTTCCTTCAATCATTTATTGTCATAATACCCTGATTACTTAAACTGATTGAGAAAATATTGAAATTAAATGAATGGTTTTCCCAAAACACGCTATGAAATGTTTCATATTTAAATATATATATATATATATATATATATATATATATATATATATATATCACGAAAAGGAAACAAAGACTAGCAAAATGGTATTAAACTTTGTTTGGAATATCTCAAAGAATAACCCTCTGAAATTAATTACATTATTTATGGTTCACCCTGTAGGATTAAACTCGCTTATATTGAATTACTGATGTGAGCACGTTAACCACTAGACCGCCGTCGACGACTTCGCAGAGTAATGTTAATTCTCTGATTTTGTAAATAGTTCAACAATTTTATTTAGACTTTTAAGTTACAGGTTTCCAGTCTTTTAGACGAAGTTTCTTGCTTGTCCTACCCCAAGAATCAAATCACAGCCTCCTGTGAATCAGAGTGCAACCATGGAAACAAGAGACTGCGCTGGCATCGCCATTAGTGTAGGTTGTTCCTCGCACAATCAGTTTCTCGTTCGTTTCATATGAAATATAACGACGTCGAAATTGCGGGAGGAGAGTGAAAGAGACAAACGAGCAGCGATCTACTCCCATCCCACTATAGCCACCGCCTTCTAGATCTTTACATTCTTCCCCAGGTTATTTTCCTCTTCTTCTGTCTTGCTTTAAGAAGTTTTGTGTGGATTAGAAGCGACCCGCAGGAAGACAGAAGGAGAAGAAGAAGAAGAAGGGGTTGTTGAAACCCAACTACTGTGCCACCCCCTCCTCCTCGTTCACTTAACGAAGCGGAACTCCACGCCTCGTTGCTTCCTTACTTCAAGAAAATTCATAAATATGGATGTTGTCTTGCGCTGCAGTACTTTCTTACTACTCCTTCTGGAGTTTAATGGAAATTTCTTCAATTAACTTTGTTTCTAAGAGTTTGGTTTTCCCGGAAAGATGAAGAAAAAGAAGAAAAAGACCTCCTCGCCTACTTTACTCCCCATTTTGTGCCCATGGGCATCAAATCCGGCGTCACAGAGTGAAAATAAAATGATTATTATTGTTAACATTACTCCGAGCTTTGTTATGTAAAGTATGAGATAAGATAATCTGTTGTTTATATGAATCAATATACACGGATGGTCTACCCATTAAGTGCACAGTGTTCACTTTATTATTTTGTTCCTGGAACGATGGAAGGAAGAAGGAAAATAGCCTAAGGCCCAATTGTATAAAACTCCCTGACTAAAGATCAACTTTGATCGAAGATCGAAACGTGAACCGAGTTCAGACACTTCTTCTATTGTATAAAACTTTTCTGCGATCAAATTACCTTGGTTCAAATACAATCTAAGTTCACGTGAAAAGGATTTGGCAACATCGCATAAACAGGTGAAGTACGTGATGCGCGGATCATGTTATACAGGTTTGTTCAGTGTTGCCAATCTAGCGACTTAAACTCTTTTTCAACAACAATTTCTTTTAACTTTTATATTGCTTAAATAGGGATTTAGTGACCTTTTTAGCACCCCATAGTGACAAAATTTAATCTTTCTTTGTTGATAATGAGAAATCTAGCGACTTTACAACTACTTTTTGGCGAGTTTCCGTATTACACTCTGTTGGAGACACTGGTTTTTTTGTGCAATGTAAATAATGGCGGACAATAAGAAGAAGGTTGATTGTTCTCTAAGTTGTTATCAAGTTACGGTGTTTGATATTGCTAAACTTAATAAACCTTTATAAAACGACAAT
The DNA here is from genome assembly GCF_040183065.1 of Periplaneta americana. Classification (NCBI taxonomy): domain Eukaryota; kingdom Metazoa; phylum Arthropoda; class Insecta; order Blattodea; family Blattidae; genus Periplaneta; species Periplaneta americana. Next base: position 55,074,201 of record NC_091120.1, read on the forward strand.
TTTCGTTTAGTAATACAGTTAATTCAACATTTATGAATGTATCTATCATATCCATTAATAATTAAGGGTTATTATAAACATAATATAATTATAGGTTATGTTATTTGATACTGCTGAACACGATAGAGCCTTATAAAATATAAGAATGTTTGTGTAATAAGGCAAGAAATTGAAAGAAATATATATAAATGTACCTAACATATCTATTAATATTAATAATAATGAATATTTTATTTGCACAATCTGTCACTCGTATATTTCAAAAAGAAAATAAATAACTGAACTTGGATCATCTAACTTAATCGGAGAAATTTCTTCAGTCAAAGTTGACTTTAGTTTGAGACAAATTAATCTCAGATTAGACTTTATACAACACAAAATTCCAAGTTCAGCTGAAACAAGGATCAATTTAACATCTGATCTAAGATTAAATGGTTTATACAATCGGGCCTAAATCTTCTTCTACTTTACTTCCCACTCCTTGCGCTCATGGGACTAAAATCTGTAATTATAAAATGAAAATTCAGGAAAGTTGCCCATTAAAATCACTATTCGGATTATTGAGTAAATTATGGAAGGAAATAGTCTGTTCTTCATATACAGTGGAACTCCCCAAATAGACACAGCAATGGTCCGTGTGCGAGATGAGGTACGAACGCTGTCTTTCTACGGAGTACTGCGGACATTGGTAAACATAAGGGCTGTACAATGTTTTTCTATGGCGTGCGGATCGAAACATAAATAATTAACGTACATAATTTTAAATAATATATTGAAGTATATGCAAAATATATAACAAAAAAAATCCGTGATTAAGTATAATATATACTGTATGCGATACATCTGAAACATACAACAAACTTCTGGAGGAAAAACTCTTTAAATGTATCTACATACAGGGTTTTCATTTCAAAACTTCCCACTCTAACTAGTTAATTAAATTGAATTCAATTTTTTTAAACAAAAAACACGTAAATTTAGATATTGAGGGGGAAGTCTTAAACAAGGTTTAATTGCATTTTAGATTTAACCTCCCACCCCCACCCACTCCCACTTTGAAATTTCAAATGGCACCCCTATATTTTTATACTTAAATATGTACGTATGTATGTATTTATTCACACTGCAATGGGTATATACCCGGTGGCAGTGGTAACTAATTACACTCAATAATGACAATAATAAACTTGTTAATTAAAAATACACTTAATAATAATACCAATAATTAATACTAACAATAATAATAATAATAATAATAATAATAATAATAATAATAATAATAATAATAGCGAATATCCTAAATTAAATTAAGCACTGTAACTTAAAATAACATTTAAAATAAATCTAATTTTATCTTAAATCTAAGTTCGAACTAAAACCCACGAGTATGATATGTTCATATCTACACAAGTACCTTTCTACATTACACTCATTTCGCTGTCAACTCACTCACTGCACTGGAACTACGACACATTTCACTGATTCTATCCTGATTTCACTAACACTTCAAAAACATTTCACTGTTCAAATACTTTGCACTGCCACTATAAACTATAAAGCTTCACTGACAGGAATACGTTTCACTGACACAACACACTTCACTGACACAACATAATTCTTCACGATACAACACTTCAATAACAAGATATCATTTACATCCTTTACATACTGTGTATAATTATCGTCTATTAGTATTTTTAAATACGTTTTTGGTTGTTGGTAAAGCCTTTAGTAAGTCTGCAGGTGAAGCATTCCAGTCCCTGATAGTACGATTGAGAAAAGAAAACTTTCCAGTGTCCGTCCTCTGTCTTCTTTCCCTCAATTTATATGAGTGATAGAGTATTCAAATTGTTTATACACCACATTCATTTGCTTTCGCATCTTTTCTTTTCTATCGTCGCCTGCCATCCTGGATTGTTTTTATTGTTGCTTAGAGCTGAAAAGAATAAAGCTACAAAAACTTATTGAGCATTTCTTATAATAGTTGTGTTTGTGTATTAAATTATTTTAAAATTGAGTATACCCTTCAAGAGAGAATATAAATCATTGTTATTGATTAAATTTAGGAAATTACACAAAATAAGCTGTATTTTCATCCTACAATTTTATTAACTGATAATATCAAAGCGTCCACACCTGTGGATTTAACGGTCAGCGCGTCTGGCCGCGAAACCAGGTGGCCCGGGTTCGATTCCCGGTCGGGGCAAGTTACCTGGTTGAGGTTTTTTCCGGGGTTTTCCCTCAACCCAATATGAGCAAATGCTGGGTAACTTTCGGTGCTGGATCCGGACTCATTTCACCGGCATTATCACCTTCATCTCATTCAGACGCTAAATAACCTAAGCTATTGATAAAGCGTCGTAAAATAACCTACTAAAATAAATAAATAAATAACAAAGCTTCTTATAATCACTGCAGAATGCTTCGTATTTAGATGAATTTTGTTTTATCCCATGCACTGTTCTGATCGAAATGTCAAATTCTTGAGCGATGGCTCTGATTGATTCACCTTTTTAAACCCGTTCCAATATTTGTAACTTCTGCTTCAACATAAGTACACATTTTTTGTTCCCTGCCTTGCTGCCAACGTGTACGAGTATCTGCACACTACTGCACTGGTTCAACTGGTTAGCCCTGTGCAGCACGGGAAAGGGTACGTTGACTTACCTTGCATTGTGAAGTTTACGAGAGTGAGCGTCTATTTGTGGAGTTCCACTGTACTGTAAATCAAATCAATTACATTATTTATAGGGCTGGAACTTTCCAATCCGTGGACATGAGGTATACTGCATGTCTATTACATCTTACCACAAGCAGCTCGTGCGGTCTGACAATGAGGAGAAGTGTGACAAGAAAAAGCTCCCTGTACTTACTTAGTTATTTACTTACAAATGGCTTTTAAGGAACCCACAAGTTCATTGCCGCCCTCACATAAGCCCGCCATCGATCCCTATCCCGTGCAAGATTAATCCAGTCTCTATCATCATATCCCACCTCCCTCAAATACATTTTAATATTATCCTCTCATCAACGTCTCGGCCTCCCCAAAGGTCTTTTTCCCTCCGGTCTCCCAACTAACACTCTATATGCATTTCTGTCTCTCCCTGTACAGTTTTAAATACTTTAAAAGGGTGGCGTGATTTGTAACAATTGTTGTGATAAATTCATAAGAAAAATGTAATTTTGTAGTTAGAAATAAAAAAAAATTCTGTACGCAGTAACTATGGACTTCACAAGATATTTTTAGCTTCAGAATGTTAGCCAATTTGTTTGAGGGCTGTCCTTCCTTAAGAAGATTTAAAAATAAATTAAAAAGTTGTGTATAAAGCGTAAATTAAAAAAAGAGACGTTACATTACTTAAGGCGACATGTATTTACTTATTCTGACGAGTTATTTCCTTGGTTTGACTTGCAACTTATTTTAAAATAGCTTGCAAGAGAGTCTTAGACTACAAATGTTCAGTTTAATGTAGTTCTGTTTATAAGTATGAATAAGGGTGTAATTGTTTTCTTATTTGAACAGTTGTATCAATGAAGCGTGGTGAGTCAGTGAAGTTATGGTTTACAATGGCAGTGAATAATTTCGATCAGTGATAATTTATAATGTGTTCTATGATGTCAGTGAAATGTGTTATATAGTGTCAGTGAAATGTGTTCTAAAGTGTCAGTGAAATGTGTCGCAGTGCCAGTGCAGTGAGTGAGATGTGTCATAGTGCCAGTGCAGTGAGTGAGGTGAGAGTGAAGTGGAAGGTTATCAGTATCAATGTGAAACTTATGTAGGGTCTATACATATGTGGGTTGTAATAGAAAATTAGGTTCACTTATTAATTAGGTTATTTTATGTACTATTATTAATGTAATTATTGTGTATTATTATTTAATTTATTGGTCTCACCCAATATTTTGGGTTTGCCCTGCGACACAGAATAGCTCACAATAAAATTTAAAATGAAAAATTATATAAACAGGTTTCAGACAAAAGTGATTAAGACACAAGAAAAAAAAATAGAACCAAGTATAATTTAAATTGAATGTACACCATAAAGATGCTGACGAAATATCGCTACAGAAAATTTTATAATGGTGGTGACAATGGCATCTTGAAGATCTCTCGTCAGCTTGTATTTTTCCCTCCACTTTACAAATGCTTTCGGAATGGTGCCTCTCGCTCCGAAGAAGAGACCGGTAACTGTGATTTTTTCAATGTTGTATTTCGCTGATAGGTACTGAATCGTGGGCTCGTAGATTTTCTTTTTCTCTTCGTTCTATTCAGATGGTTGAGTGGCTGAGATTTCAAATCTGATCGTAGGATCAATTATTTCGGCTGTCTGTTTATTCCTATTTATAGCCATGATATTGATCCTACGATTGCTCCCACCATCAGCAATACAATGAACTTCCTCGTGAACGTCAAACACATGTGGTAAAGTTTCATACTCACTGCAGTGCCTACAATGGGTTGTGCCTGTAGAGCGACCAGGGAGACAATGTACTGTTGCCACCATCGCAATCACTTGTGTATTTTAATTGTATTGTGTAGTATTTTTATTGTGTATAATTAAGTTACCACTGCCACCGGGCATTTACCCACTTCCAGTCTAAATAAATACACATACAATTAAAGAAAATATGGTACTCTTGAATAGTTCATTCTTTATCTGTAATATTCTTTCACTCTTAAAACTAAAGAATAATGATAGGCATATTTCACAAGCAACTTCAAATTAGTGTAACTCTGAAACTATTGAGAATAGGACCAGTGTTTATATGACTTTTTGCTCAAAATGTATTTGGAAATATGCTCCGTAAGTGCCAGTACTCCTCGTGATTCACCCTTATAATTATATACAGAGTGATTCAGACCACCCGTAACAGTAATTTATTTCGGAAATTAGAGCAAGAAAAATTTCGAGACAAAAATATTTATAACTAAACCACATGTGAACTTTCACTTGAGCTTGATTTCATCAATCAGCTCTAACAGGAAGTAGAGTCAGTGGCGTAACATTTTAAAATTTCAAATGGGAGTCGGCGTCAAATAGATAGCATTTGATAGAGCTCTTCAAAACAAACAACTTTCATAGGAAACGTTTTTATTAATTCATACTCTTTCAATGAAAAAATGTACGAAAAGGCAATGGGTGATTCGGACCACCCGTAAGTCATTTATTTCGGAAACTAGTGTATGAAAATTTTCGAGACAAAAATATTTATAACTAAACCACATGTGAACTTTCACTAGAACTTGATTTCATCAATCAGCTCTAACAGGAAGTAGGGTCAGTGGCGTATCACTTTAAAATTTCAAATGAGAGTCGTGTCAAATAGAGCTTTTCAAAACAAACGTTTTATTAAGGCTGATTCACAATAAACTGGAAACGGAAACGACAACGAGAACGGAAATAATGTTAAAATATATGTATTTAAATGTAAGCATTCACAATAGTTAATTATGAATGCTCACATTTAAATACATTTATTTTAACAATATTTCCGTTCTCGTTCCTGTTGTCGTTTCTGTTCCCGGTTTATTGTGAACCAGCCTTTAATTCCTACTCTGCCAGTCACTTGACCACGCCGAAGTATTAGGAGTCACTGACAGTGTTAGAAGAAGAGTACAGGTGTGTGCTGCTCAGAACGACAGATAGTTTGAAAATTTATAAAAAATTAATGGAATTATCCAGCCTTTCAGTAACATGTCAACATTAATTGTCTTGTTTACATTTTCGTCTTGTAACATTTCTCAATATTGATGACATTGTTTTCTTGTACGTTTTCTCATTGAAAGAGTAGGAATTGATAAAAAAACGTTTCCTATGAAAGTTGTTTGTTTTGAAGAGCTCTATCAAATGGTACCTTATTTGATCCCGACTACCATTTGAAATTTTAAAGTGATACGTCACTGACCCTACTTCCTGTTAGGGCTGATTGATGAAATCAAGCTCAAGTGAAAGTTCACATGTAGTTTAGTTATAAATATTTTTGTGCGAGATCGTGCGTATTTGCTTGGTTTCCGCACAAAACCAACCCGCGGTAAGTCTAAAATTCCACATTCAGTATTCCCAACCTAACACACATAACAATTTCCCTCTTCTTACCGCTTAAGTGACATATTGATTTTACTGCTTTAGGCTTTTAACATATTATTTTTAGAGACGTTCAATACAGTAATAATTATAAATTGGAAACTTACCACTGCAATTTCACCTAAATTGCACTGTTAATTATTGTTTTTAAATATTTGCAAAAATTAAGTAAACTCTACAACTCCACTAAAGTTACTGCATTCGTGATGCATGTAACATTAAGGAAGCCGTTTGTTTTTAAGTTCGCGTTTTTAGACTGGGGGAAAAAAAAAGACAGACGTATATCACGGCCTGCTGGAGTATAGTAAACACAGAAAATATTTTAAAGCAACAATGTTGAAGATAGATATTTTTGTTTTGCAAATTTGCCGTCATTGAACAGAAACCAAGATGGAGATTTCATTGCAACTAATTAGAAATTCCTCTTTCAGGTATGTAATAAACGATCTTCGCACAAAATAATGTACGATACACGAGCGGTATGTTTTCTTTCAATTCTCGGAAATTAAAAAAGCTCAACGACGTTTCGCTTTTTCAAACTTTTCCTCGAACATGAAAACTTCAACATACCGCTCTTGTAACGCATATTAATATTGTCTCGAAAATTTTCATGCACTAGTTTCCGAAATAAATGACAGTTACAGGTGGTCTGAATCGTCCTGTATACCTAAGCCACTCAAAAAATATAAGCCTAAATAGTATAAGGGGATACCTTAATTATAATGTACAAACGAATGGCCCAGTTAATGGCGACAGTGAATATTAGGCCAACCAGCATTATTATAGCCTTGATGGTGCCTCAGAGGCCGACGATTTGAGCCAGCCGAGTTGTTTACAAGGAACGCAGTCGCGGCTGGAAAAAGAACGAGTAACAGAAAAGGAAGGGAGGTGGGAGATGGATGGATGTGAGGTGGGTGCTGGCAACAAGGAAAATTGGATGATGATGATGCTACTGTTGCTGGCAGCAGGAGCCGTCAACGGGTGACGTTGTAACAAATGCTTCCTGCGCCCGGGATAGACCTTGTGTGTGCAACCTTACATCTTTCAACCCTTATTTTCTACTCCTTCCCTCCTCGTCTTCCTCTCTCTTTCTGTTGATGCTTTCTCAAACTGCCTGCATTACTTTCATGTGTAGGACGGCAGTTAGCTGATCGGCTAGACCTCTGCTTATCATGCCCTGGAGATCGTATGCAAATCCTGTTAAGTCCAGGACAAATACTGTATTGAGATAGGTTTTAGTCGTTTCGGTGGTTTGGACCCAAGTGTTAGTTTATTTATTATACTCCAATTTTACAGAGAACCCTATTTTACCTGAGATAGGTATGTTAGGGTTATAAATAATAATAATAATAATAATAATAATAATAATAATAATAATAATAATAATGATTATTATATGACATTGATTAATAAAGTCTCCTATTGAATTAGTCTTACGTGTCAATTATGAAATTAATACAATTTTACAAATCTATATATTCAGCAAATCTCTACAAAGTTTTATAAGTTATACACATGAATGAATGAAATGCAATGAGATGAAATTAAATACTAAAATACAATCTTATATTTCTATTAACAAGTTTCATGAAATGTATGCTATATTATAACCTAAGCAAATATCTAATCCTAATATTCACTAGAATGTGGTTTAAATTTCTGTGGGTTGAAATCTCTGAAGACGTTACACAGTTTTCCGTTAAACAATGTTGTTACAAGCAGTTTTTAAATTTTATACAACACATTTAACGTGAATCTATTTTAAATTATTATCCTAATTTATTTCTATCAACTGTTAATTTAACACACACAAACAAAGTAATAACAGAAATAAGCCAGAAAAAAAAGACACAACAATAAACTAGCCACACTGAAGATACAACAGACAACAACATACACCACGAAACACAAATTCCACCCAAGAATATTCAACACAACAAACATAACATTCAACCGCAATGAAACTAAACTACTAGAAAAAAGATTAAGACACAACATACACCAAAACAATACAGGTACAAAACAACAAACACAAACCATCATAAACATAGAAACAGCAATACAAAACACACAAAGTCAACATCACGAATACATAAGACAAGACATAATAAGAAACATAAACAAAATAAACAAACCCACAACAGACACACAGGAACACAAAACAATGAACACCTTGCAGACAAAACAACAAGAACATAACCTAACTTTCATCAAAGCAGATAAAGGAAATTCCCAAGTGTTAGTTGGGAGGCCGAGACGTTGATGAGAGGATAATATTAAAATGGATTTGAGGGAGGTGGGATATGATGGTAGAGACTGGATTAATCTTGCACGGGATAGGGACCGATGGCGGGCTTATGTGAGGGCGGCAATGAACCTCCGGGTTCCTTAAAAGCCATTTGTAAGGAAATAACTAAGTACAGGGAGTTTTTTTCTTGTCACACTTCTTCCCATTGTCAGACCGCACGAGCTGCTTGTGGTAAGATGTAATAGACGTGCAGCATACCTCATGTCCACGGATTGGAAAGTTCCAGCCCTATTTAAAAATGTAATTGATTTGATTTAAAGTATATAAAGAACAGACTATCTCCTTCCACAATTCACTCAATAATCCGAATAGTGATTTTAAAGGGCAACTTTACTGAATTTTTATTTTATAATTACATATTTTATTCCCATGAGCGCAAGGAGTGCGAAGTAAAGTAGAAGAAGATTTAGGCTATTTTTCTTCTTCTTTTCATCGTTCTAGGAATAAAATAATAAAGTGAACACTGTGCACTTAATCGGTAGACCATCCGAGTATACTGATTCTTATAAACAGATTATCTTAGCTCATACTTTACATAACAAAGCTCGGAGTAATGTTAACAATAATCATTTTAATTGCACTCTATGACGCCGGATTTGATCCCCATGGGCACGAACTGGCTTGAGGATGATAGATTCTTTCTAATAACAGAAAAAACAATTAGCATGACTTCTTCCTACAAACAAACTAGAGCTCCCATTTTCGAGATTTGTGGCATATTCATGTCATAACATATTCAATTTTACTTTTTCTTGGAATAACTCAGTTTTTTCCTCATTTTGGTCCTACAATTTATAATCGTTATATTACATTTCTGATTTCTTGTCAGTAAGCAGAGTCCCGCATTATTTACTTTGAATATAAGTTAAGTGTACCTCGATCATAAACACATGAAAGTAATATATATTGTATGAAGAGTCCACTCCAAGAATGATGGATGTCACTTTCTTGTCGAAAATGAACCAAGACTGTCAATGCATAGATTAAGACATATAGAATGTACATAGAGAGTTATATTGCATTAACACTGATAGTCATTGTCCAGTAATGATCGGAAAATCACAGTTAAGCTTTGAGCGCTAAGCATTTCAAACTTTCAATTGCTTCTCCTGCAAAATGTATTCCAAATGACATCCATCATTCTTGCAGTGGACTCTCCATATATTTGTATCTCTTTATATTATTTAATTTGATTTCGATATACCTGTATAGACACATAGCTGTGAAAATCGGCGACGACGCTTACATACTGTACCTGGTTAGGTTTATCTTGTCTCAGTAGCAATAAAACCAAGTCCCTTCAAATGAGGGTGGAGATTATAGGAGGTTGTAAATTTTCAGGATTCCTTTCAAAACCTTGTTATTGTACAGGCTACCGGAACTCAATTTCTTGAAAGACAAGCTCAGTGACGGAACTACACAGTATGAAGAGAGATATTTTGTTATTTTATTTTGCGCTACAGAATGTATCAAATAGTCCCTTCCGCCACTGGATGGATGGACGGCACCGCTCCACTCCCCCATTGCCATAACAACACAGACGAGGTAAGACATATCTCCTTTCTCTCTCTTTTCACAGTGAAACAAGATTCATCACACAGCCCTTAGAGTCCTGCATAACCGGTTACGAAAGGTAGAACAGACAGATTGCTACTGAACGCCTGGCGCTATAGACAATATGCGAAGCTCTTCCGTCTCGCGGAGTAGTCTAATGTTCGGTTTAACGAATGTCTGAGTCTCACTCGGTTGGACGGCTCTGCATCATGAAAGACAGATAATATTGAGCCATCCAGGAGTTCCAAGAATCGTTGCAAGAACGCGATTATCATCGTGTACCTTTCAAATGATATTTCCTCCTTTCTTCTCATTGATTGAAGCACCCATCATGAACCTAAAATCATTACAATTGAGAGTGCTTTTATTTTTGTTATTAACTAGTTATTTCTCTAAAAACGATTTATTAGAGAAATAATAATACATCCACTTAGAATAATTAAAATACATGTGCTACATTAATAACTACTCTTTCAGAGGTAGCCTATATATTTTGGGTTTAACGTATGAACGTTACAATAGTAAGTGTGTACATATTTGCTCTTCTCTTTTTAAGTAATTGTAATTTATTTCATTCTTGTATTTGTTTACACGACATATTTCATCTATACATTACGCTTATTTCCCTTGTTGTTACCGGTGTCCATTAGTTGATTTATATACTGGTTTGGAAGATAAATGTACCGAAATGTCTAATCAATTATAACTCTATTTCAAGCTAACTTACTTGTGGCTTTTAAGGAACCCGCGGGTTCACTGCTAAGCCCGCCATTGGTCCCTATCCTGTGCAAGATTAATCCAGTCTCTATCATCATATACCACTTCCCTCAAATCCATTTTAATATTATCCTCCCATCTACGTCTCGGCCTCCCCAAAAGTCTTTTTCCCTCCGGTCTCACAACTAACACTCTATATGCATTTCTGGATTCGCCCATATGTGCTACATGCCCTGCCCATCTCAAACGTCTGGATTTAATGTTCCTAATTATGTCAGGTGGAGAATACAATGCGTGCAGTTCTGCGTTGTGTAACTTTCTCCATTCTCCTGTAACTGCATCCCTCTTAGCCCCAAATGTTTTCCTATGCATCTTATTCTCAAACACCCTTAATCTAAGTTCCTCTCTCAAAGTGAGAGTCCAAGTTTCACTACCATTTATATATAACTTGTAACATTCCAAGTACCAAATCTCATAACCTTATTCCTTTGCTGTGGTCGTGTCAGAGAATCAGTCCCATTCTGAGGCTTATTTTGAGGTTTTGTAATAAGCCATTTTACGGTGATGGGTTGTTAGCCCTTCGCCCAACCCCCAAGCTAGAGGACCACCCCACATCGGCTGTCCGCGACTGCTTATTCAATATATTCATAGCTACCTCCATATCTGGAGGCCGTCTCCTCATATCTTAATGTCGTCTATCATGTGGTATCTTCTTCTACCTCAACTCTTCTCCCATTCACCATTCCTTCCAGTGCATCCTTCAGTTAGCAGTTCCTTTTCAGCCAGTGACCCAACCAATTCCCTTTCCTCTTCCTAATCAGTTTCAGCATTATTCTTTCTTCATCCACTCTTTCCAGCATAGCTTCATTTCTTATTGTGTCTGTCCACTTCACACGTTCCATTCTTCTCCATATTCACATTTCAAATGCTTCTATTCGCTTCTCTTCACTTTGTCGTAATGTCCATGTTTTTCCCCCATACAATGCCACACTCCATACAAAGCACTTCACTAGTCTCTTCCTTAGTTCTTTTTCCAGAGGTCCGCAGAAGATGCTCCTTTTTGTAGTAAAAGCTTCCTTGGCCATTGCTATACTCCTTTGACTTCTAGGCAGCAGTTCATGTTACTGCATATAATACACCAAGTTTTTGAAGCTGTTCACTTGTTCTACTGTCTCATTTAGAATTCGCAAGTTACATTATATTATATTATATTGTAACTTATTACATTGTTCTTAACTTCTATGATAAATTGTCTAGCTTTCATTAATCAGTTAATCTTGTCGTACTTTAATTCTTATTGTAATTGTAAATTTAATATTGATTGTAATTTTATTCTTCATATTATAGTTGTAGTCTAGCTTTCATTAATCAGGTAATCTTGTCGTACTTTAATTCTTATTATAATTGCAACTGTAAATGTAATATTAATTGTAATTTTGTTCTTCATATTATAGTTGTAATCCCCTGGTAGAGGGACAGAGAAGGCCTGATGGCCTTATCTCTAACAGGTTAAATAAATAAATACTACTACTAATACTACATTATATTATATTCCGTAAATTATTTTCAGCGCTGTTTTGCTAGTTGAAGGTATGAAATTCTAATTATGAAATAGTAAATTATAAAATGTTTTGGTATCTACTTATTAAAACATTTTTACAGCAGTATTTTAATAGAAAATAGCACATCTTTAAAAATCACAATTTTTTAGTTACGACACTATTTTGCTGGGAGTGCGATATGAAGAGACCGGAACATCGCCAATACAATGGGTATAACACTTGTTATTATTATTATTATTATTATTATATTATTATTATTATTATCATCATCATCATTGACGCCATCTGTTTCAGATGTAATAATAACGTGTCAATACCAATGAAAAAAATCTGACACAATTGCTCGAAGTCTACGAACGTAGCCTACGTAACAAAGACATGTCATTTGCAAAATGTAAATTTTATTGTCCAAGTCTCCCCTGATTAACTAGCCGATTCAATGATTTGATTGTACAGTTCTGCATCAGCAGACCACATCAAGGGCTCGGCTTAGGCTCAGTTCTCTGAATGTCTTCATTGAGCATTGTATAACTTGATCTGTGCGCGCCATTGTCATCGCCATTTACGTTATAATTGCATTGCGGTTAATTCAGGGAATTAATGCATCTAGTGGGTTTGCTCGATTACCTCGCTGCATCAAGACTTGGTCAGAACCTACAACTGGCAGAAATAATAATGCTAGCTGTGTCAAACAAAACAGGTACTGACATGTCCGTCGTAAGAGAAGATATATGTGAAAAACTTCGGGGAATGAATAGGGGACCTAAAACCGTTATAGTGCCTTTGGTCCTCTACGTTTCGTCCACTTTTTCTTTTGTTCACTGACACATTTGTACATTTCATGATTCGTCTATTAAATTTTGTTCACTGACCATTTAGTCCATTATGTTTTCGTCAACTTTTTCTTTTGTTCACCGACACATTTGTCCATTTCATGATTCGTCCATTAAATTTTGTTCACTGGCCATTTAGTCCATTTTCATGCTTTGTCCAGTATGTTTTCGTCCACTTTTTCTTTTGTTCACTGACACATTTGTACATTTCATGATTCGTATATTAAATTTTGTTCACTGACCATTTAGTCCATTATGTTTTCGTCAACTTTTTCTTTTGTTCACCGACACATTTGTCCATTTCATGATTCGTCCATTAAATTTTGTTCACTGGCCATTTAGTCCATTTTCATGCTGTGTCCATTATGTTTTCGTCCACTTTTTCTTTCGTTCACTGACACATTTGTCCATTTCATGATTCGTCCATTAAATTTTGTTTACTGACCATTTAGTCCATACCTGCACAAACAGCGCTGAACGAGCGCGCGCGCTCCTTCGGAGCGGGAGAGCTGTGTTTACCGCTCGCCGAAACGGAGAGGAAGATACGTCATAATGACATAGACTTGCTATAGGTAGAGGAGAGGGAAACGACCATTCAGCTATCTAGTGGGGTGCAATGTATAGAACTATTCTCAGTAGCTGTTTCATGTTGCTTATCTACTGCTACAGTACAGTATGGAGAAATTTAAAAGACGGAACATAACATTTAACATTTAACGATTTACAGCTCGAACTTATTGATATTCAATGTGACCTAAGGGCTAAAGATCGTTTGAATAATGCTACTAGCCTGGTTGAGTTTTACAAGACTAAACATTAGCAATAATATCTGCGACTACACAGGCTGGCTGTGAAAATGATTGCTATGTTTGGCTCAACATTTATATTTGTGAGCAACTGTTTTCTATAAGCACCTTTAATAAAGGCAGACATCGAACATCTGCAACTGACGTTTCATTACTATCAGTAGGCTACTGTTCCTTTCAGCTGCCAACAGCATAAAACCCCGTTTTGCTGTACTGATAAATAAAAATATAACAAAATGATAGTATACATTTAAGTAGCTATAGAATTTCTATTATTTCTGTAAAATAAATATTTTTTTATTAATTAATAATAGTCCAAGATAGTTATGCAAGTTAGATACTAACTCGTTGGAGATCACCCCTTCTTCCAATCCACCCTTATACAGAGCGCAGCTAATATCTGCATTCCGCTCAAGAGCTGTGAGCCGGCTCGGAGAGCGTAAACCTTGTGCAGGCCTGATTTAGTCCATTGTTTTCGTCCACTTTTTCTTTTGTTCACTGACACATTTGTCCCATTTCATGATTCATCCATTAAATTTTGTTCACTGGCCATTTAGTCCATTTTCATGCTTTGTCCATTATGTTTTCGTCCAATTTTCTTTTGTTCACTGACACATTTGTCCATTCATGATTCGTCCATTAAATTTTGTTCACTAGCCATTAAGTCCATTTTCATGTTTTGTCCATTATGTTTTCGTCCACTTTTTCTTTTTTGTTCACTGACACATTTGTCAATTTCAGGATTCGTCCATTAAATTTTTTTCACTGACCATTTAATTTAGTCCATTATGTTTTCGTCCACTTTTTCTTTTGTTCACTGACACATTTGTCCATTTCATGATTCGTCCATTAAATTTTGTTCACTGGCCATTTAGTCCATTTTCATGCTTTGTCCATTATGTTTTCATCCACTTTTTCTTTTGTTCACTGACACATTTGTCCATTTCAGGATTCGTCCATTAAATTTTGTTCACTGACCATTATTTTTAGTCCATTATGTTTTCGTCCATTTTTTCTTTTGTTCACTGACACATTTGTCCATTTCATGATTCGTCCATTAAATTTTGTTCACTGGCCATTTAGTCCATTTTCATGCTTTGTCCATTATGTGTTTGTCCACTGACACATTTGTCCATTTCATGATTCATCCATTAAATTTTGTTCACTGACCATTTAGTCCATTATGTTTTCGTCCACTTTTTCTTTTGTTCACTGACACATTTGTCCATTAAATTTTGATCACTGGCCATTTACTCCATTTTCATGCTTTGTCCATTATGTTTTCGTCCACTTTCTCTTTTTTTCACTGACATACTTGTCCATTTCAGGGTTCGTCCATTAAATTTTGTTCACTGACCATTTAATTTAGTCCATTATGTTTAGTCCACTTTTTCTTTTGTTCACTGACACATTTGTCCATTTCATGATTCGTCCATTAAATTTTGTTCACTGGCCATTTAGTCCATTTTCATGCTGTGTCCATTATGTTTTCGTCCACTTTTTCTTTTGTTCACTGACACATTTCTCCATTTCATGATTCGTCCATTAAATTTTGTTCACTGACCATTTAGTCCATTTTCATGCTTTGTCCATTATGTTTTCGTCCACTTTTTCTTTTGTTCACTGACACATTTGTCCATTTCATGATTCGTCCATTAAATTTTGTTCATTGACCATTTAGTCCATTTTCATGCTTTGTCCATTATGTTTTCGTCCACTATGGCAAAAAAAATCGATGACATGAAACATATTTCATTTGGTGAAAATTTAATTTATTTAAATTTATATGTGTTGTTGATGTACATGCTGTTTGTATTATAAACATGATTAGTCATCACTTTCTTCTTCCTGAAGAACTTCATCAGGGTTAATTAATTTTTTTTATTTTTAATCTATATGAAATTACTCTCAGATATGTTTCCAGCCGGCCGTCGTTCTTGTAGTCTTCATACCGTGTAACCATTTCTCTGATGTGTTCATGATTATTGACATATGTGTGCCTTAAGGGTGCAGGGATTGAGTATTATAATGTAACATTGGTTACCTCCGACGTGTATATGCAACCTCTGCCATAATTTTTAATATCCAAAATTCGAAAGATATACAGAATATTCATACTTTGTAATATGCAAAGGAAAATCAAATGTATCTAAGAAACAGACGACAATATTATGACAGTACTTTCTGTTGTAATTTATTGTAGGTGGGAAACACAAAATGTAATCTAAGACAGACGGAAGGTTATGAACATAAAAGGTGTGGACAAAATTTATGGATGGACGTAAATTGTATGGACCAATAGGTTGTGGACAAAAGAACGTGGAGAAAAGTGAGTGGACGAAAGGTAATGGAAGAAACAAATTGTGGACAAAAGAAAGTGGACGAAAGGCCCGCAAACCAAGTTTCGGCAGCAGGTGAACTACGATAGCGAAAGAATGAAGAACCTGGAACCAATAGTGTAAACAGCTATCAGGACAAAAAGTTAGGCTGATCTTTCCCGGACTGGCTAACAGGGACTGCAGAATCTAGCTCCCTTTCAAACAAAAGAGGCTCTTGCCCAATAGGAATGTACACGGGCAAATTGTAATGTTTAAAGATTGCGAAAAATATCGAAAATTATTATGAATATTTATGAAAGTAAAGAAGATTTTGTGGGAACTACCCGACATCGCTGAAGCAGCGGAGAATGTGAGAAACCAAATGCTTAGGCCTACTGAAAAATCTAGACAACGATATGAGAGAGAATATCAATTTTGTTCACGATTCCTTACAGTGGATCCTTCTTCTCAATCAGTGACCTAACCAATTCCTTTTTCTCTTTCTGATCAGTTTCAGCATTATTCTTTCTTCACCCACTCTTTCCAACACAGTTTCATTTCTTATTCTGTCTGACCTATTCACGCACTCCATTCTTCTCCTTATCCACATTTCAAATGCTTCTAGTCGCTTCTCTTTACTTCGTCGTGATGTCCATGTTTCTGCCCCATATAATGCCACACTCCATATAAAACACTTCACTAGTCTCTTCCTTAGTTCTTTTTCCAGAAGTGCGCAGAAGATGATCATTTTTCTATTAGTATTAGAAGCTTCGTTTACCATTTCTATCCTCCTTTTGACTTCCTAGGAGCAGCTCATATTACTGCTTATAGTGCAACCAAAGTATTAAAAGCTGTCCACTTGCTCTACTGCCTCATTTAGTATTCGTACGTTTACCTTATTTATTTATCTTCCGACAACCATTGTCTTCGTCTTGTTTGCATTTATCTTCATCCCATACTGCTCACAGCTATTATTTAGCTGCAGTAACGAATTATAAACTGCAATAAAAGTTTGAGTCTAGTATTTCTGTCATTTTTGTTTGAAAGGCGCTGCTTCTTCTTCCAGCATAAGTTCTATGGATAACTACCTAAGGAAAGGGTATTTTCCAAAACATAAAATCAATAACTAGAGCATCTACTGCATACAGGCCTACACTATAAATCACCACATTAACTATCCACAAACATACGACAGAAGTATAACAGTTGAAAAAAAAATTTCATCAGGGAGTCTTGAGAAAAATGGCCCTATTTGTGTGTGCAGATTTCTGTGTCGTTCGAGCAACATTTGGGTAGCCCTGACATTGTCCTGAGGCCATTAGCTGACGTAGGGGAAACTCGGCTAATTCCGCAGTACGGGTAATTCCGCAGAGTGCATATATGATTTTACTGCGACTTTACAATAGCGTGAACCTAAGTTTTGAGAGGCTGTCAACAGGAGGCATGTCCTCTGCAGTGCTATAGAAAAAATCAAAGATATTGGTCGGCACCTCTGTCGGCAATACAGTGAAACACCGACAGTTGGCTCTTTTTCATGTTCTGCTACACAGCTGTGAAGAAATTGAGCATTGTTACATATAAATTGTTCCTTTTATGTTACTTTCATAATGTAGGCCTATTTCATAATTATTTACTACTGTGGAATTAGCCAAGTCCTATTGCGGATTTATCCTCACTGTTGCGGAATTACCCGAGTTATTCTTTTTCAACTGTAATGTATGTACAACTAAATATATTTGCATTTTAATAGGTCTCTTTATCTCATTTGGTAATGAAAGTTTTCATCCATGTCTACATACCTTGTTAATACTTTTCAATAAACATTTTGATAAAAATATGATAGATTTACTTCTTAATATTGCGGAATTAGCTGAGTGTCCCCTATATATTGGATTTTAAAACTTGTAACCTTATATTATATTTGAAAACTACGTTAATAGGAATCATTTCCTTTTACAATAATTTGGGTATCCAACTCGTAGGCCTAAATATTTTTTTAGCCAGCTTGCTCCTGTTGCGTATAATAAAGTCATGGTTTAATTTTCAAGACTTCTGTATTTGTCATGTCTCAATATTTATTTAAATTGACTATTACACTCTTACTACGTCATACTACTTTTGACCAATAAAACGGTACAAAAGGACGTATTTCAACCAATCATGGCTGCTTATCGCACAATTTTATCGCGTCCCTAGCATTTGTTTAATTTTATCGCGTCCCTAGCATTTGTTTAATTTTATCGCGTCCCTAGCATTTGTTTCTTTGTTTGCCATATATATATATATATATATATATATATATATATATATATATATATAATTACAAACCACTCCAGTCGATGCACAGCACTTTCAAATATGACTCGCATTGGCATTCAAGAATAATAATTAATAAAAATCACAGATCATACCTATGCATCTTCTGAAATCCGATTTACAAATAAATGAAGAGCACCATTCGGAAATCCTGAATAAGTTGAATACACCATGTAGGCCTAAATCAACGAGTTCCACTTCTATTACGCACACGTCCAATATAACATCAATTGAACCACCAACCACATTCAAATTTGAAAATTGTACATTCAATAATTATTCCTTTTAAAATTATTCATGTTTATTTTTTATGTCATCGTCATTAATTAAAACTTTTCTAACACTTGTGTATATTAGTTAGGTTATGTTATAGCTTCTGCTATATGATATTATGGATAGTCACGTATCAGAGATTGTTTAATATTAAGATTTATTGAAAATCATCTGTCAAGTGACGTTGAATACTGGGATTCGGATAATTGAAGTGGAATGTTGCATTTTAATAAAAATGAAACTGAATCAACAAAGCCTTCTTGACTAGTAACATTGCCATCGTGTATAATAGACCGAGAACTTCTCGACGAGAAGGCATTGCTCACTACTGCCATCTAGCATGCATCTAGCGTAATATTTGTAATGTTGAGATGGTACAATAATACATTTGAAGACAGTTGTATTTTCGTAAGTCAATTAATATTTTATTGTATTGGAGTACTTCGTTACTTCTAATCTTTATATACCGGTACTTTCTTCTAATCGTGTAATAGTCAATTAAATCCCACTCGAGTTTTGATTTTCTCTAGATAAATCTGCTCGTGTTTCACTCGCAGATTTATCGATAAAATCAAAACGTCTAGTGACATTACTGTTGATAAAACCAAATGGATAACTTATGTTTGGTGAAGGTAGAGGCCGAATTTTGTGAATTAGCTTGTTTGCAATTCCGTCGGCGTCGAGATTGGGCAGTGCAATATGGTGGCGCCATAACAGACTCTGTCTCTATTTCCAGGCGCCTCCTTCTCCTTCCTTTCTTCCAGATTTATTATTCTCCCAGTCGGACATGATGAATCACCGGGACTACGCAGAACCTCAACAACTTTCTGGAAATTGATGAAACGCGAGATCGAAGAAGGAGAAGAATAGCTTATCAGAGTCTTTGCCAGGGCAGAGGTTGGGAGGGGCGATGATATACATTACTACAGTAGAAAGTAACAAAAAATCTGGAGCTGTGTACTTCCGTCTTACAAATTTAAAATTTCCTTTGTAGTCTGCACGGGATGGGAGATCGTTTGGAATTGATTCGTATGTCTCCCTCAATACAGTGACGTTCCCTTCTTATCCAGCCCTTCATTCTCTTGATAATAACTTGCAATCCAATTCACAATCGCTAAATATGCACAACGTCACTAGCAGTGTAAACAATGACTGTGGTAAAGCTTCAACGTAGCTTAGAAATGACTAAGTAGAAGATGGATAATAATTATCCGTTGTGAAATAAAGTTAATTACATTTTTATAAAGTGGTATCAATTTAGGTTGCTAAAACCAATGTACCGAAGTTTTGAAAAGTTCCGTTAGGCATTTCTGAAAATCTATTACTTTTTACCTTATCATAAAACATTATGATACTGCGAAAATTAATTTTTAGCAGTCTTACTAGACTTGACGGCAATTCGGAAGGCGGACGGCTATTATACTGTTTTCGTTGTAAGAAAAATCCTAATGTAAACATAAGCACGTTGCTGTCATACCCGTGATTGGCTCCCAGTCGAAACACTCACATGACGCATGAAAATATAGTTCATATTTGGAAACCATAATCTTGTATTATTTGAAAATAAAACATTTAATTCTAGTTGTTAAATACGATGAAACATTTAACTTTACTCATATGTAAAACGATATGTAAAAGAAAAGCTACTTTTATATTTTGTTATGTAATATGAACGCGGATAAAAATATCAACAGTAATACCGAGGTAGTCTGTTCTTGTAACAACCTGGCGTCACTTGAGCTCGTAGTTGTTCACATAAGCACGTGGTACTGAAGTATGGCATTTGCATCCTCAACTGTCCATTATGAAGACATAAGATTTAAAAATAATTTAATTACAGTAATTATAAAAAAATTTTTCCTAAGCAAACGAATGCATAGTAGTGAGGTTAGGCTTACTTGACGAGTAACGGGAAATGTTTAACAGAATGTACAACAGTAGGCGGGAACACGTACTGAGAATCTATGGCGCCAAACAGGAGCCAATGAAGCCTCACTTCAGTCACGTGCTACTGTTTACATTAGAATTTTTCTTACAGCGAAAAGATTATATAATTCAATTTTTTATTTTCAAATAATGCAAGATTGTGGTTTCCAAATACGAACTATATTTTCCTGCGCCATGTGTGTGTTTCGACTAGGAACCAATCACGGGTATGACAGCAACGTGCTTATGTTTACATTAGTATTTTTCTTACAGCGAAAACAGTATAGTTTTTATATGAGACTTATACAGGGTTGAGACAGAAAACTTTACTAATAAACCATGCATAAGCAATGGATGTATAAACAGACTGTAACTATACAATGGGAATTACTTTGCACTATTTATATATACGAAACGAAAATCGAAAAATCAAAGGAGAATTGGGAGGAAAATTTAAAAGGTACGCAAACGCGTCCTTGCAAGGGGTTGGGGGCTGTACAAAACTAAATATGTGAGCTCCAAGCCTGTTGGCCACTAGTCTCACTCCGGGTTCCGCTGCTCCTCTGAAGGAGCTCTAGAAATTTTGAAGGGGAAGCCGAAATTGGACGTAACCTCTTAGGTACCACATACGCGAGGGGGGCTGAGATTGATCAAGTGATCACGGAACGGGGCGAGGAGGAGTTGGCTGGTAAATATACGAAACCCCTTTTTTCAGCATTATATATAGAGAAAAAATGGCCGCCCCTCTAACAGCTGTTCGTATCGACTGTCATTTTATAATGATGGTTGCCTTGTAACCACAGAAGAACAAACCAAATAGCATAAAATAATCAGAATAATATTGCTGTAACTTGCACTCTTTGACCAAAATATAGCGTGGTAATCGATTAGAGCCAGTTCTTGTTTTGAGTATTTTAGTCTTCTTATGTGTATTTCGAACTATTCATAATCAGTATCGGTAACATTTTAAAGGAAACTACATGATTTCTTTTCGTCATTTTGTTGAGTTAATCAGAACATAACCTGAAATAGGACTTTACTACAAGATATGCTATGGTAAAGATAAGTTCCAGTTAGATTATATTTAACCGAGACATGGCTTCTATTGTAAAATCAAGTGTTGGTAAAGTCTCAGTAAAAGTAATCGTAAACTTGTAACTGGCAGTAGTGAAAATGGGTCTAAATGTTCTATAATAAAAACTGAGTTACAGTAAAAGCTCATTCACAAAGAATGCAACACGCGACCAATACATCCGCACTTCACCGAATTGAACTGTTGATTGCAGGAGGATTCCCAGTCATACATTCACACAATATTCGTGCTCTTGTGTGAGTGGCTGGGAATTCCACCGCTCATTGGGTCTCACTGTACATATAGTGAAGGTCACGTAAGATTAGTTCCTAAAAGGCTAATTTGGCCGTCTCTTCAGTATAGCCAACTAATACCAGATATCACCAAAGAGGGTAAAATTACAATGCTACGTACTAAAATAATAATAATAATAATAATAATAATAATAGTAGTAGTAGTAGTAGTAGTAGTAGTAGTAGTAGTAGTAGTAGTAGTAGTAGTAGTAGTAGTAGTAGTAGTAATAATATATTATTATAATATCTCATCTTTATGTTTTGAGGTGTTTCCTAAATGATTCAATAACTTATGAAATAATACGTTTTCCTCCTGAACTTTACGTTAGTCATTAGGACTAGTATGATCTGATATTAAAATATATTTTGTCTGACATGAAATTTATTGCTTTGACTAAAGAGTATACCTAAAAATGTATTTCCTTACTTTCATTTTCATCAGTTTCCTATACTGCAAACCGAAAGTATTGCTGCCAACATAACAGTTATTTTAGCCTATAACTACCAGTTGTAGTATTTGTCAGTACCCGAAATTCGAAACGAAGTTGGTTTAAGAAAATTCAACCTGAGAGCTAGAAAATCACTATAATTCACTAGCATATGTAGTAACAGGGGGAAAATGGTTAGGTTTCACCCTTAGGGTATTAAGTAAGCTGATTCTGACTATATATGAGGGAAACAGATCACTACCAGAGGTACTATACGGATTGGAAGATTGGAGAGGAATGCGTAATGTGGCGGATGGTGGCGCCGGCTTAACCTGGTAGCACAGTCGGTACGCAACTCATTCCATCACGGATTCACAAAAAGTTTATTTGGGCAGCAGTGCATAGAGAAGCTTCTGTATAGTAAAACTGCTATATTACCATCATATTTTGACACAGATCCTACATGACCTTGAGATTATTTGTTCCCGGTTTCCGGAAAGCTTTAGTTTGAGGATAAAATTAACAATAATTCTCACTTAATGTTATTGCTAACTGTCAAGAAATCAAGTGCGTGTTTCTGATCTCTTCACTCAGAAGCAATAGACTGGGTGATACTTAAGAGCTCGTTATAGAATATCTGTAGCTGGGTTTCAATTTGCATAACAGCTGTAAGTAGCTCGCAGAGACGGATGTTATCGCTATATTTTCAGGGCCGCGAAGGGACGGGCTGTGCAGTGAGCACGCCCATCATATGCATATTGGTTAGGGATTAGCTATATAGGAGGCATCAGTATGCATTACAAACTACATAATAATAAACTGTGTTTGAAATGCAAATTTTTCTTCCCTTCGAGCCTGCAGCAGCTAGCAGTCTCGACTCCACATGTAAAATAAGTTAAGAACACGCCCGATCAAGAGGAAGTACCTACAGGGTCTACTGCGAAGTAGCGGGTGACTCAAAATAATGGTGTTCATTATATTTTCGTGTAGGTCTACTAAAATCAGTAATGTGCCGTAGACTATAATTTTACGTCTACGTCTTTTTTACTTGTAATCTATGTGTAGGTTACATGACTTTTTCGTGTAGGATATGTAATCTATGAATGAATAAATTGAACAGATTTATAAAGTATTCTTATTGTTTTAAAAGGAATAAAATTAATAAATAAGTACAAAATTGTGGTATTCTTTTCCCCTTCATTTTCATTAAAAATGTCTTGAACTTATATGAGGGGATCAGAAGCAGAAGGGTATAATTGCATTTTAGTTACTTTTAAGAAAATATGATTAAAAATGTTTACGTTTTCGTAAATCCGTGAAGTTTCAATTATAAATTTTAATATGTAAAGTCTTTAAAAGATAATATGCCTTTTCCACAAAACCTTTTTATGATCTAGCTTATCCTGGATGCACTTAAATCGTTCTCTTAGAAATGTCACTTGTAGACGTTCTATCCCATTGCTTCTGACTCCCTCATATGAACTATGAAAAAAGATCACAGTTATAATTATATTAATTACTCGTATACTTTATACATGACAACTTTATACATATACTCCTATTTCTTTACAAAGTAACTTCATAACAACTACGGTACCATATTTAAAGCATCAGCATTGAATGATTGTTAATAATCACCTGCACTGTTCTTATCCATCATATAATAGATGTGCAGTTGTTTTGAAGATCTATCATAATGTAGACGATATCTGACAGGTGAATGGACGTATGACCAATTAGAAAATGCACATTCCACTGATGCAGAAGAATGCAAGTATGTTTTGAAGCTCAAAGCCAAATTAGATAAATCTTGGTGATGTTGTTATACTCCAAAACATTATTAGGTCATTGATACTCGTACTTTTAAAAATAACATGAACTATTCCAGACCCTCGTTGAAACTCACGAAGACTGTTTATTCCTTTTTGGCTCAAGTTAAGGCGAAAGTCGGGTAATTTATGGCGAATCCTCAGTCTCATATCATCAAACACCATCTCGCTATAATAAATTCCATTGACGCTAAATAACTTAATAGGCCTACTTGATAACAGCGACGTCAAATGAAGGATTCAGAGCCATAGTGGGCCAAGCGCCAAGGGTTAAAGTTAAGTGAATACCATAGTTTAATGAAGATTGACATGTCATTTAGTTTAAATGTGTACAAGCCTATTTTATATTACTTGCTATATGTTTCCATTGAATTATGGTGACTATTACACTTTTACTACGTCACACTACTTTCGATCAATACAACGGTACGAAAGGACGTCTTTCAACCAATCATGGCTGCTTATCGCACAATTTTATCGCGTCCCTAGCATTTGTTTAATTTTATCGCGTCCCTAGCATTTGTTTATTTTTATCACTACCCTAGCATTTGTTTCTTTGTTTGCCAACATTTCAAACTGCACTGGTCTGGCCGTCAAAAAACAGAAAATTATAAATCATTCCAGTCGATGCACATCACTTTCAAATATGACTCGCATTTTGGCATTCAAGAACAAGAATTAATAAAGATTACTGGTCATATATGAAGAGCACCATTCGGAAATCCTGAATGAGTTGAGGGATACACCATGTACACCAACCAGTTCACTTCTTTTACGCACACGTCCAATATAACATCAACTGAACCACCAACCACCAAAACATTCAAATTTGAAAATTGTACTTTCAATAATTGTTTCTTTTACAATTATCCATGTTTATTTTTTATTTCATCATCGTTAATTAAAACGTTTCTTGTTTATTTCATCATCCCTAATTAAAACTTTTCTAACACTTGTTTATATTATTTAGGTTATGTTTGTCATAGCTTCTGCTATATATTATGGATAGTCACGTAACAGAGATTGTTTAATACTAAGATTTATTGAAAATCATCTGTCAAGTGACGTTGATTACTGGGATCCGGATGATTGAAATGGAATGCAAATGTTTTAATAAAAATGAAACTGAATCAACAAAGCCTTCTTGACTAGTAACAGTCCACAGAGTTCAATGATGATTCCATAGCTGGCACAACTGATACCGGTAACAAGACAACATCATCATAAAACACTATTGCCATCTAGCGTAATGTGAGATGGTACAATAATACATTTGAAGACAGTTGTATTTTCGTAAGCCAATTAATATTTTATTGTACACTTTGTTACTTCTAATCTTTATATAGCCTACTTTCTTCTAATCGTGTAATAGTCAATTAAATCCCACTCGAGTTTTGATTTTCTCTAGATAAATCAAAAACCTCTAGTGAGATTACTGTTGATAACTTCATTTTAACCCTTGTTTTCTACAGTTTTAGTAAATGGCGCTTGGCCCACTATGGTTCTGAACCCTTCATAATAATCTACTAAAGTAAAAGCAAACCCGTTGAAAATGAATTATTTGCCTCCTCTCAAATGCTCGGTATTAAAAGAAAATATTTTCGGTCAAAAGTGTACCTAGCTAAAATGTTTAACGGAAGCACCATTTTCTTTCTTTTTGCGTTGAAGTCGAAGTTCAAGTACTGTTGAACGCAGATGATTTTTGTTTTGCTTCTATGTAATAGCTTATGATTGTTTGACGTTGCTCGATGTGTATCATGAAAGGAGTACCTACCTAATTCATAATTGATCCACCTGACCGACCACAGACTCATTGGGCTGTTGCCTAACATAAATGTTCTCCTGGTATAGTTCCAATCCGCTGCCTAACCGAAGTGGTTATTCTTTCTGGTACAAGTCAGTCGGATTCTGTTGGTGCCAACTGTCTTCATGTCGTTTAGCGATTATGAACAGTGTATCCAGTTAGCTGTAACTATGAGGAGCGTCCAGAAACTAAGTTTCCCTGGGGCCATTTACAGAAATAAAACACAATTTCATGGAAACATTTTGTATTCTGAATTTAAAGTATTTAATATCCATCAAATTTATAACAATTTCGTACATAAAACCGTAACACATTTAATTTCTATTCACATAAATATAAAACTAAAATATCAGAAAACAAATTCTTGACAGTACCTAAATGTTCCACAACTGTAGCTTATAATCAGTAGAAACTCCGGTCCGAGGTTTCAAAACGAGATAACAGCTAAATTACCAAACTTTCAATTTGCTAATGCTCCTTATTTCAAAAAGTTGTATTAAAAACTTATCATTCGTTAGGGAGGCAATATAAAGTTTCAATTTCTGTAATATCTGTGTTTTTATTTTTCCCTTCTATTTTTTTGTTAATAATTAATTACTGATAAATATTTGTTTTAAACTTTTGTGAAATGCTCTCTGAGCACGAGTATATACTCTTTCTGGAGACGCTAGAGTGATTTTATATGTAAAAAAAAATATATAAACTATCTTTATTCTAGAAATAAAAAATTATCATTATTATTATTATTATTATTATTATTATTATTATTATTATTATTATTATTATTATTTATTGGAACAGCTACAGCAATTGATAGCTGTTTTTTCAACATATTCCCTACCGAAAGTAAAACATTTGTCATACTATGGGATCAACAGAGAGATACAGATGGCTGTCACACAGTGGTTCCAATCCCTGGCGGTAGACTTCTACGACACAGGGATACAAAAGTTGAGCCCACCGCATGACAGATGTCTCAGTTCTGTTGAGAAATATGTTGAAAATAGCTCAACAATTATTGCTGTATTGTTCCAATAAATATTTCCATGAAATTGTGTTTTCTGTCTGGACGGTCCTCGTAAAAAGAATTCCTATTTCTATTATAAAATATCCCTACTTGAAACAAAAAATCCATACAAACATTTTTATGTAATATAAGCAATTTTAAATAAACTGTTTCAACTAATAAATAATAATAATAATAATAATAATAATAATAATAATAATAATAATAATAATAATAACAATATATGGAGTATTTAAGATTCCCCTAATGCGCAACTAGATCTCTTCAACAAGATCATTTAGGTATTAGATATTTCACAAAATTTTGCTATGAGGAAAAATGCTCTTATTGATTTGTACAAAGTGGTTCATTAAATTAAAACAATAATGTTTAATATACATCCAAAAAAATATCGAAGTTCTGACTTTTTAACCTGATCACATGCTCAAGTAGATTTGAAAATAGTGTAACTTCAAACATATTTTATTTGTGTTGCATTCTTTTTGAGAACTTACGATAAACCGTGTCCTAAGAATTAATATTAAAGGAGAAAAATTCGCTCCGGCGCCGGGAATCGAACCCGGGTCCTTGGTTCTACGTATCAAGTGCTGTAACCATTGAGCTACGCCGAAGGACTTGTCAGTTGACTTAATATAAAGATGTCAAACATACATGTCGAACTTGGAGTCAGGTCACAAAGGGAAAAACACTGGAGGAGGGGGATTCGATCCTGTGCTGTGAATTGAACTTCGGCGTAGCTCAATGATTATAGCGCTTTGCACGTAGAACCAAGGACCCGGGTTCGATTCCCGGCGTCGGAGGTTTTACATGTTTCACATGCATCCTTATTAACTTTCTGTCTTGCATAATAAATATTTAAAATCTGGTTCCGTTAACCAGTAAAGTCGAAGTTTGGCACGCCACGATTTTTCACTTTTTGCTAATTCACCACGCACTTCCTTTTTCTTCTTGGGAGTAGAAAAATTCATATTGGAAAACAATAAAATTGCCACGATTAGAGAACACCATTTTAAGCACTTGCACTTCACAGAGACGACTCCGTGATACATGTAGGCCAACTGTAATGGTGCAACAACAGAAACTTAAGTAAATATATAATCAGGAATTACACAGTCCCTAATAGGAAACTACTGAGAAGTCCCTTTCTGATATTACAGAGCATGTGTTGATATGTGACTGAGGATATCGTAATCATAGATGCTTTGTGTAAGTACAAGTCGACGAGTATTTCAGATTTCTAGAACTATAAAATTGAAATTAGTTGCTATGTGCAACGTACAAAATATATGCAAAAATGATAAGCCAAAGATTAACAACCACAGTAAATGCAATAATATCAGAAGAGCAGACAGGTTTTAGGAAAGAAAGAAGCTGCACAGATAACGTATTCACTTTAAAACAAATACCAGAGAAGCGAAGAGAATTCAATCTAGAAACATAATATATCCTCTTTATAGATTATAAGAAGGCTTTTGACAAAATATCTAGACCAAAATAATGGAACATATTAAATGAAAAAGGAATTCCACTACATTTGATAGCAGTAATTAAAGAAATGTATGAAAAAAATAAAATTAAATCAAAGGGAACCAATAAAAATAACAGGAGGAGTCAGACAAGGTTGTCCACTATCAACCACTCTTTTTAATATACATCTTGACGACATGATAAGATCATGGAAACAAATAACAACTGGAGGAATTAACTTAGGAAGTTTAATAATAAAAACATTAGCCTTTGCAGATGACCAGATTTTAATTGCAAAAACAGAAGACGAACTACAAAGAATGCTATATAAATTAAACGAAATAAAAAAAAAATATATAGAAATATCGTCAGAAAAATAAAAAACAATGGCTTTCAAGGGCTCTCATCCAGTTCGAATAAAGTTAACATTAGAAAACAAACCAATTGAACAAGTGACAAAATATAACTTTTTAGGTTGCGGAATATCATACACAACGGAAATAGATATAAATAATAAACTAAATAAGTTTAATTAGCCTATATAACAGGAACACTAAAAAGAACTTTGAAAAACAAAGCCAGAAAAGACTCTACAGTGAAACTATACAAGACGATGGCAGTTCCTACTATAACTTACGGATCCGAAACATGGACAATGACAGCACAACACTCTGCTACAATACACGTTGCTGAAATGAAATTCCTCAGACTAATAGCAGGATATCA
This sequence comes from Periplaneta americana, assembly GCF_040183065.1. Classification (NCBI taxonomy): domain Eukaryota; kingdom Metazoa; phylum Arthropoda; class Insecta; order Blattodea; family Blattidae; genus Periplaneta; species Periplaneta americana. The sequence continues at coordinate 55,103,546 of NC_091120.1, forward strand.
AAGAACAGACAAGGAACACAATACAGAAATAAGACAGCAACTAAAATTAGAGGAATTAAATACAATAGTGAAATACAGAACAAATTAGAAACAACACTTAATAAGGAAGACTGAAAATAGAATACCAAAAGTAGCATGCAACTATTCACCACGAGGAAGAAGAAACTTGGGAAGACCTAAGTAAAGGTGGAAGCAGCAACAATTGGAGCCGGAATAGGACAATAAAAGGGCCTAAACCGTGATGAAGAATAAGTTGAAATACATGGCGATTGTTAGAAATATTAACAAAAGGATAAGAAAAACCCTACAATTTCGCCAAATTTGCAAAATAAAAACTCTCAATCTCTACCAGGGTTCAAATATCCCTACACCTGGCAACACTGATTACGAATGCGTGAAACTGCACTTCTCTACACGCACAGAGCCACCAATAGTAACTACACTGGCTCCGTTTAATCCAGTCTGCAACCCAGATTTGCGATTCACCTTGTAGTAATGGGTGGGGAGGAGGGGCAGGAATGATGACGGGGGTGCACGACATACCGGAAGTTAAAGTTGAGTTTGGGGAGAGGGACTCTTACTCTTCTTCTTCTTCCTGTTTTAAAGCCGTATATGATGGTTTCCTTGCGCATAAATTTTAGCCCACCATAACCTAGAAGCCACAGTGTTTGTCTATTGGCTGCGCATATCAATCAGGCAACCATTATGAATCCTCCCCTCTTTCTTATTATAACCCGCAGCACAGTTCAACAACGGCCTAACTGCCAACTGGTTACCCACGCTCCATTACTTTAGTATTAGTAAACAGCATAGAATTATGAGAGCTTATCTGAACTATATTATGCAGGGAAATGCAGAAGGTATAAGTAAGAGGAGCTTTGTACTTCCATTCATATTTGTGATGAATACAGGGGGTTGGGGAACAGGTATTATGCCCTGCATTTCGAGCATTGCTTCATCACCGCTATTTCATCATCTTTTAATAACGCCTATAGCGCAAATTGAACAATAAATATCATTATTATCATGCTTCATATGTGTATATATATATTTTTATTGTTATTTATGTACAATGGCTAAGAAGGCGTCCTGCGCTTATAAGACCATAACACGGCCTCTGACTCAAAGCCAGAAATGTCAATAAATAACAACAAGTTTAGTGGAATAATGTTGTTTTAAAATTTATAATATTCTATTATAGCAATTATTTATTTAAAATACAATTTTCGACTGCAGGTGTTTCAGAATAAGATGCTTAGGAAAATATTTGGGGCTAAGAGGGATGAAGTTACAGGAGAATGGAGAAAGTTACACAACACAGAACTGCACGCATTGTATTCTCACCTGACATAATTAGGAACATTAAATCCAGACGTTTGAGATGGGCAGGGCATGTAGCACGTATGGGCGAATCCAGAAATGCATATAGAGTGTTAGTTGGGAGGCTGGAGGGAAAAAGACTTTTGGGGAGACCGAGACTTAGATTGGAGGATAATATTAAAATGGATTTGAGGGAGGTGGGATATGATGATAGAGACTGGATTAATCTTGCTTAGGATAGGGACCAATGGCGGGCTTATGTGAGGGCAGCAATGAACCTCAAGGTTCCTTAAAAGCCAGTAAGTAAGTAAGTAAGTAAGTAAGTAAGTAAGTAAGTAAGTAAGTAAGTAAGTAAGTAAGTAAGTAAATAAGTAAGGTACTAATGTCATCTCTCTGTGAGAATAAACTTTGATTTAGTATGTAATAATAGCAGTTAGTTTAATCGTCTCTAACTTAAGGATAATCGACATGACTTGGATACCACGAAACCTGAGACATGAGCAGCACAAAGAAAACTGGACTCTTCACTAATATGTGAAGACGGTTGTGCACTACTCAGTGACAGTGACCTTGATTGAATTTTTTAAAGTTACGTGGTAATGAGTATTGACTCTTTTTTGTTGTCCCTAGTCATTTATAGTTGTTTAATTCTACAACATAATCTTACATGTGTCACTTTTGTTTATAAACATGTGTCTTTGTTCTAAAAAATAATTGGCGTTATTACCTTCACTGCAGGTGTAATAGCGCCAGTATGCATCATATTTTTATTTACTTATATTGTTGTAAAACCTTGTCATAATTACAACTTTTGAAACGTACATTCATAGGAAAGGATACAAATGGTCGATATCTTAAAAAAAATCAATATTAATTGTCCGTATTTCTGGTCAGTTGTAACTCATTTTCTGAATTGATGGCATGAATGCCTTCACTTACGCTACTCATTTTTTCAATCATTAATCATGCACTCACTCACTTGCTCAACAATTCATTTGCTCGTACTGGCTCATTAGTCCTCTCAATTATTTATAGACTCAATTGCTCATTCACTAATCCACTGATTCTATTTTACGTAATTAGACGGCATCAAACTTCGCTTTTCTCTTTACGAGACTTGTAAGGAAACACTTCAATTCAATACGAGACTTGTAATGAAACACTTCAATTCAATACGAGACTTGTAAGGAAACACATCAATTCAATATGAGACTTGTAATGAAACACTTCAATTCAATATGAGACTTGTAATGAAACACTTCAATGTCAATACGAGACTTGTAAGGAAACACTTCAATGTCAATATGAGACTTGTAAGGAAACACTTCAATTCAATATGAGACTTGTAATGAAACACTTCAATGTCAATACGAGACTTGTAAGGAAACATTTCAATGTCATTACGGGACTTGTAAGGAAACACTTCAATGTCAATACGAGACTTGTAAGGAAACACTTCAATGTTAATACGAGACTTGTAAGGAAACACTTCAATGTTAATACGAGACTTGTAAGGAAACACTTCAATGTCAAAATGAAGGATTTGGTAAATGCGTACACGTGACTACAAGGGGAAACTAAAACTAAAAGTTACAATGACCTTTTATTGATAGTTTTTTAATCGAACCACCCATATTCTAAATTATAGGTCCAAAACGATTCGTTTATAATTATGCAATATATTTCACTACATAATTTTACCACTTGGGTTTCGAGAAGTTTTGTATTTAGAAAATTTATTTGAAAAACCGAGATTGGTCTTTAGGCCGTTGTTCACGGCGACCCTCGATATAAAATCGGCCGGAGCAAAATCTCTGGCTCGCATTGCAAGCGGCAGAAAGTCGTATTTTGTATACGCGTTATGAGACATTTATAGTCTGTAACGAGGAGAAGAATATGACAAAACGCTTGCCCATATTTCTTGTCTGGCGAATTTTATAGAGGAAGAGGAGAAATGAAGAAGGGGAGGATGTTTTCTGCGAGGAAGAAAACGCCCCACAACACTTAGATAGTTCACTGGGATGTCCAAAGTTAGACGATGCCAACAGTTACATTTAAATTAGAGTCAGCCTTCCTCAAACAACGTAGGATTAAAAAACAACAAAATGGCGTCATAAAATTTAAACAAGTAAACACTACAGACCAATATGAATCATTTGAGCTGTGCACTGAATTTATACTGAAACAGAGTATGTAGGCCCTATAGCTATTCATGAATTATTCCATCTTGATATAGTCGATCAAGTATTTTCACACAAAATTTGTACGGATTATTATTTGCCACTAAGTCTAGCATTTGAACATTTTCTCACTATAACTCTGAATACTTTAAATTATTTTTGTAATACTGACACATCCAACGCCTGAGATGAAAAATATTAGCACTGAAGAGTAACAATAACAGTACGTAAATAGTTGTAACAGTAAAAGTAATAGCAACAGCACGGATAATAGTGAGTGCAACAGTTATAACAGCAGTAATAGTGACAGTAATACCAATAACAGTAGTGGCAGTACAAATAAGTCAGTATCAGTAGCAACAGTAGTAATGATAGTGTTGTAGTAATAGTAACATCATCAATAGTAATAGTAGTAACACCAGTAGTAAAATCAGTTGAAGAGCAGTGGTTCCCAAACTTTTTGAAGGCGCGACCCATTTTTGGGCGAGATTTCCGTTCGTAATCTCTCCGCCTTCCGTACCGGTTCTTGATTCTATTCGAAAAATACACATCCCTGAAGTTATTGGCGTAGTTCAGACAGTAGAGGCGCTTATCTTGTGATCACGAGTTGCGCTCGGTCGTAGGTTCGATTCCCGGTTGGGCTGATTACTTGGTTGGATTTTTTCAGAGGTTTTCCCCAGCCGTAAGGCGAATGTAAGGTAATCTATTACGAATTCTAGGCCTCATCTCGTCAAATACCATCCCGCTATCACCAATCCCATCGACGCTAAATAACTTAGTAGTTGATACAGCATCGTTAAATAACCGACTAAAAAATACTAATTCCTGTAAAACTACTACAACTACTATATTAATCAAAACCAGTGGATACCACCCGAAGTACGATTTTAAACAGGGGCTTTCGAAGTATTTTCCGGAAGAAACTAAAAAATAATGCGACAATCACCGAATGTTACTGAATCCGCCGGCTGAAATTCCACAAACATATATAAAGGAAAAAGATCTACTAATGGAATGTTGAAACTAGACCTTTTTCGGAGAGTATAGACAGTTTTGTGTCAAAAGCAGTGGGGACTCGTGATTTTTTTTGTTTGTAGGATATGAGATTGACGACTGATGACCAAGACAGAAACTAATAATAATAATAATAATAATAATAATAATAATAATAATAATAATAATAATAATAATAATAATAATAATAATAATAAGAGCATGCGCAATTAATTTCTTGCTACAGTTAAATTCTTCTAAATGATCAAATATAACTTTAGATATTCTTTCGGCAGTCCTATCATCTGAAAGTCCTTTTAATTCTTGTATTTTATTATAGCTCATTTTATTTATTTTTATGTACTTTTGGTTTTTATTCATTTTATTTCTATATTGTATAATTTTAAATTATTATTTCGTTTATTCTATTCTTTTAAAATGACTAATGAACTGCATTTAAGGAAGCTATAAGGGTACTTGAAAAGTCATATTGTAGTCTCTGACAGGTTTCCACACCACCACACAGAAAGAAAGATCGTAGTATTAGGATACGCGGTCATATCCTCAAACGCGGTTTAAGTCAAGCCATACCCCGCACTCCGCACCCTCCCCTGTCCGTAACTTCACTGCTAGAATAAACCGTTTGCTGTAAGATATTTGGTTGGTTCCTCGGAAAGTATTCCTAAGATCTGAGATGTGCAGTGGCGACAACTCACGACAGAAAATGGAAGTTTGAAGAAAATTATTACATCGGGACGCATTAAAAATAAAACGTTTTTATCCTCAGAGGCACGAAATTAAACTATAGGATCATCCTCATATCCTTCAAGAGAATACCTCGGGCTTGAAAAAATTAAAAATTGCTACCTCGTATTAATGCAAAGTAAGTTTCTCATTTTATGATTGTCATCAACACAAATGTGAGAAATTGCCTTGAACTTGAAATTGTGTGTGTATGCATGTTAATAATGCGTCTTTTTATTTTGTAAATCAACTCGCGATTCCCCTCAGTTCTTCACGCGACCCCCACTTTGAGAACCACTGTTCAAGAGTAATAACAATAGTGGCAGTATAGTAATAACACTAATATCAATAAAAGTAATAGGCCTAACAATTGCACCACAAATAGTAATAGCGACAATTGTGATAGTACACCGTGTCCAGCTTAAAACACCAATAAAATAAAAGTCCATAGCTCAAAAGAAAAACTTATTTAATTGAAACTGTTAACATTTTCTAACACCTAAAGAGTTGCAGTTTCAATACACTTCAACATGACTACCATTTATAGCATGGCAGATGTCTCTCCAGATATTCCTCAGCATATTAATAGTGACATTTTGAATCGCAAGCCGAATTCTGAGCTTCAATCATCGAGGTCATCCACTGATCCTTGATGAACCCTATAGAAAACAGTCCAAGGACGATAGATCTGGTTAGGAATTGCTAAGAAATTAATTATTTTTCTCCGTATGACAAAAAATTGTACGTGATACTAAAAAAATAAGCAGATTTCAGTTCAAGGAAAATTGAACTTTGTGCCGCAAAACAAACATTTAATGTCGTAGACCTAGCAAGAAGTATCTTCAATGTATCATCTTTAAAATAGTGAATCATCTCGAACAAAAGAACAGTTAACAAGAAAGTGAGAAAGTGGATACCCCTATCATTCTACAGGAGATCTTGGTTGACTTTAGATGCAAGGAGGGGGGATAGGAAAACATGGGCTTCTAAATGCACGTATATGTCTATGTATGTATGCCTGCTAGAATGGATTATCGTTATATCTCGTGGGACGCCACAACAGGAGAAGAGAGAGAGAGGCGGACCAAACGAGGAATAAAACGACGCCAGTCTCCCCGACGCATAGCCGCAAAGACATGCAAATAGAGCGAACCCGTTGGAATATTGCAGCTACGAAAAGGAGCATCATCCTTGTTGCTAGCTACTGCTCTTTATAGAAAGAGAAAGTAGGTGATGGGAGAGCAGAAAAGAAGAAGAAAGAACACTGCCTTATTTTCAACGACCGCCATCACGGCAATTTCTCATCCGGAACAAATTTCCTTCTTTTTTTTCTGCGTCTACTTCTCCGTTTTCTTTATTCCCTATATCTTCCTTTCCATCCTTATATATTTTTTCTTTTTTTTTTGTGCGTTTTATTACATAAAAGACCTACCACTTCCTCCATCTCAAAACCTCCTACTTTTTTGGGTGGATGTATGTGTTCGTGTTTGTGTGTTTGGGAACAGAACACACTGCCTCCATCTTGTTAGATGTTTTGTTTTGACTCCAAAGCCCCTCCTTTCTCCGCCTACTCTATTCGTGTATAATGTAAAATGTATGACGGTAAAGAACGCAACTTTTGCTCTCTGTGGCGGTGGTGACGTATGAAAGGAAGAAACGAGAGTAACAGCCTTCACATTATGCAGCACGCGCTATTTGCTAGCGCTGCGGGGTTATCGTATTCAAAGAATTCAAAGGTGTAAAATGAACTCTTGTACATTTGACTGTAACGTTCTGAAGACTTTGTTAAGAGACTTTACAAGAATATACCGAAACTGTAGTCAATTTCTGTGCAAGAATCGTAAAGCTTTGAAGGAAGATTGAATGTATATATTTTCGTTCGAGACCTCTCCGCTTTCCGTACAGGTTTTTATTTATTTTATTTATTTATTTAACCTGGTAGAGATAAGGCCATCAGGCCTTCTCTTTCCCTCTACCAGGGGATTGCAACTACAATATTAAGAATACAATTACAATTATAATTACAATTAATATTAAATTTACAAATACAATAAAAATCAGAGTACTAAAAGATTAACTGATTAATAAAGGCTAGACAGTTTATTGTAAAAGTTAATAAGAGAGAAGCATTTCTTTTATTGATTAAGTAAAAATTAAACCTACTCTACACAATAAGAAAATGCTTAATAAGTTTGCTTTTGAACGCTACTAAATTCCGACAGTCTCTGATGTCACTGGGTAGGGTATTCCACAAGCGCGAGAGCGAGATTGTGTATGATGATGAATACGATGATGTCTTATGTGTTGGTATGGCTAGTATGCGGCTATTTTGCGTGCGTGTGAAGAGATTATGATATGATGACAGGTAACTGAAACGGGAAGCAAGGTAGGTAGGTGTAGAAGTGTGAAGGACTTGGAAAAGGAGAACAAGAGAATGAAAATTTCTACGTTCGTTAAGCCGTAGCCAGTTTAGAGTTTGGAAGGATGGGGTAATGTGGTCAGCGCGACGGACATCGCAGACGAAGCGAACACAAGAATTATGAACACGCTGTAATTTTTGCGACTGGTTGACATTGAGGTCAGTCAGTAGAAAATCACAATAATTGAAGTGGGGCATTACTAGTGTTTCCACTAGTATTTTCTTGAGTGATAGCGGAAGGAATTTTCGAATGCTGTTTAAGGAATGTAGTATGGAAATCACTTTTTTTGGTAGTATGGATTACTTGGTTATTCCAGTTTAAATGCGTAACAAAGTAAATTCCAAGGTTTTTAACACAGGAAGCAAAAGGGATTATTGTGTCGTTTAACTTGACTGGAAGAGCAGGTTCTTGATTCCATTCGAAAAATACAAATCTCTGAAGCCACAGGCGTAGTTCAGTCGGTAGAGGCGCCTATCTTCTGATCAGGAGTTGCGCTCGAGCGTAAGTTCGATTCCCAGTTGGGATGATTACTCAGTAGGATTTTTTCACAGGTTTTCCCCAGCCGTAGTGAGAATTTGAAACATCAGAATTTAGTTTTATTAACCCATTTAAGAGACACTAACTTGTAACACATACAGGGTGAGTCAGAAAGAAAGGTAGGCCTACATAGTGTGAGGGGGTGATTCTGAAAAAAAAAGTTTCTATGAACATATGCCCTGTTCTTAACAGAATCTGACATACAGCTGTTTGAAAATCATGTCCTTCATCAGCACTCATGTACGGACTTAACCAAAACGACATTAGGTTGTAGTAGGATCAATGAAACGTATCCTGGGCTTTGGATCGGTCGCAGTGGGGTCATTTCTTGGCCACCGAAGTCGCCCGACATTACTTCATTGGAATACTGTGCGTGGAGTTAGCTTGAGCGACGTCTACAAGCGCAAAATGGAAACTTCTCGCTCCCATTTTACATGCTTTTGCTCAAGTAAAGAAAGGAATGTCCGAATCAGGTCAGATTAGCAACACAGCAGCTGCCTACGAGAACTGCAAAGTGCATTGAAGTTGACGGTGGACTTTAAAACATGTTCTGTTAAGAAAAGTACACAATTAAACAGAACATAAGGAAACAATGTTTTAATTTACCATCACCTGCACTTTTCAAGTTCCTCATTGTTTCTATTAATTTTCTCTGAAACCGTTAAGAAAATGACATTATGTTCATATAAACTTTTTTGTTCAGAATACCTATATTATCACCCCTGAAACCATGTACCTTTCGTCCTGATTCACCCTGTATAAGGCTCTAAATTTAAATATGTCAATGCTTTATTTTCAAAAGGAAAATATTTTACAAATTTTATGGGCATTGAATCTAAGTGGTCTTCGCTAGACAATAGGTAGTTTTTGTTTCCCTAAAGTTTGCAGCATTTACTCATAGAGAGATCAGCTGTTAATGTGTGTTTTTTAAGGAGCTATTGTTGAATAAATATTTTTAGAGAGTGCACTGTTAATTCCAGAGTTCCAGGATCAAGGAACGTTTTACTCTGTACTTTATTCTTTCTGACATTTGTTTTAAATAGTTTGGCTTAATACCAATTAGAAATCTTACAGTTCAAGTGAATATTTTGACTTAGAAATGTCACAGTTGTTTTAAAACTGTGAAAAATGAAACATTAACTCATTTGTAACATCCTTGACAAAATGTGTGTAACATCCGTGACATGGAAGAAACAGCTATAAAACCGATTATGTTTTTGTGATCTAATTGGATGCCATGAGATCTGCATAGCCTTCACATGGACACTACTTTACGTTGTGTAAAAAGTGTAAATTAAAATTAAGGCGACATTTATTTTTTAAGGTGACATGTATTTATTTAGCTTGACGAGTTACTCCCTTGATTTGAATTGTAAGTTTAGTTTAAATGTAGTTCTGTTTATAAGTATGAATAAGAGTTTAATTGTATGTCTTATTTGAACTGTTGTATCAGTAAAGCGTGGTGAGTCAGTGAACTTATGGTTTTACAGTGTAGTGAATAGGTTCGATCAGTGATAATTTATAGTATCAATGAAATGTGTTCTATAGTGTCAGTGAAATATGTTACATAGTGTCAGTGAAATGTGTTACATAGTGTCAGTGAAATGTGTTACATAGTGTCAGTGAAATGTGTTACATAGTGTCAGTGAAATGTGTTACATAGTGTCAGTGAAATGTGTTACATAGTGTCAGTGAAACGTGTTACATAATGTCAGTGAAATGTGTTACATAGTGTCAGTGAAATGTGTTACATAGTGTCAGTGAAATGTGTTACATAGTGTCAGTGAAATGTGTTACATAGTGTCAGTGAAATGTGTTACATACTGTCAGTGAAATCTGTTACATAGTGTCAGTGAAATGTGTTACATAGTGTCAGTGAAATGTGTTACATAATGTCAGTGAAATGTGTTACATAGTGTCAGTGAAATGTGTTACATAGTGTCAACATAGTATCAGTGAAAGTGTTACATAGTGTCAGTGAAACGTGTTACTTAGTGTCAGTGAAATGTGTCATAGTGCCAGTGCAGTGAGTGAAATGAGAGTAAAGTGAAAGATTATTATCCGTACCAATGTGAAACTTATGTAGGGCTATACGTATGTAGGTTGTAATGTAAAACTAGGTTCACTTATTAATTAGGTTTTTTTTTTTCCTTTATTGTGCTAAAACAGCATGTTCCATTGCTTACAAGATTTGCAATACTACATGCTATGTTTATGTTACATATTTTATAGTTCATAGTTGATATTCATATAGCAGTAAGTACACTATTGCAATATACAGAGTCGGTTAAAATAGACATTACAATCCAAAAATTAAAATAAATAAAAAATTATCTACTCTACACAATGGATGATCAACTAGCCAATTATAAATCTTATGCTTAAGTACATTCTAAATATATTACAAATCGACAATTTAATTAATACATTACAAATACACATTACAAATACACAGTTATGTATATATACATATATAAATTATCTACTGTATGTACTATATACAATTGATTATCCGCTCGCCAGTTACAAAGCTTATGCCTAAATACATTAGAAGAAAATTTTGTACTAATGTTGCAATATTACATGCTATGTTTATATTTCATATATGTACAATAGTACAATATGTACACAGTTCATAGTTATTTAGCAATACACTATTGTAACAGATAGAGTCAAATTAAATTATACCTTACAAATCCAGAATTTAAAATATGCATTACAAATCCACAATTTAAATTGTACCTTACAAATTCACAATTTAAAATATTGTACATTACAAATCCACAAATTTAAATACAATTTTCTAATCTATACAATGGATGATACGCTAGGCAATTATAAAGCTTATGCTTAAATACATTACAAGACAACGTTGTACAAGTGTTTTAATATTATACGCTATTTTTACATTACATACATGTTCACAGTTCGTACTTCACAGTCATTTAACAATACACTATTAATTAGGTTATTTTATGTATTATTAATTGTAATTATCGTGTATAATTGTATTGTGTATTCTTATTGTATTGTGTATCTAACTGTATTGTGTATTGTAATTGTAATGTGTACTGTTTATATTGTTTGCACCACTGCCTCCGGGTGCTTGTCCACTTGCAGTGTAAATAAATACATACATGTCAATCATGTAGTAATTAACGTACTGATAGAAAATATAGATTAGAAAACTTCTGTAGAAGTCGGAACTTTTTCAAATATTAATGCAATACAAATAAGTTAATTCCATATTGGATAATTGGAATGGATGTTTATTTTCGTAATCATTATTTTAAAACTAATGTTGATAATTATATTAACATCGCATTTCAATTTTCGAAGCTTACATTTGGAAAATTCGTTAATTTCAACGAAAATAGTGTCCATTCTGGACATATTGATATAAAGGATATTGATGAAATGCCATTATTTTTTCTTTTAGCTATAAAATATTGTATTTTATTTTATAACAAAACAAAATAATGTAATTTTTATGTTGTACTAGGTGATAGCACCAGGCGTTGTCCGAGTTTTCCCTTTTTCTTATATTTTTAATTAAACTTATTTTTAAACTTCTCAGAAATGTCGGAAACTGAACTATAGACAACCAAAAAGAATTGGAAAAAAAAGGAGAATGAATCTCTTCATAAACATGAATCTCTTTAGGAAACAGAAAACGGATGTAGGTAAATTCTAATTTTTAAATATAACTATAAATGATTGGAATGACCTACATGCAGCGGCCTTTGAGGGCTGTCCTTCCTTAAGGAGATTCAAGAATAACTTAAAAAGTTGTGTATAAATTGCAAATTAAAATTAAGGTGACATTTAACATTTAATTTTTTTTTAAGGTGACATGTATTTATTTAGCCTGACGAGTTACTCCCTTCGTTTGAATTGTAAATTATTTAAAAACAGCATGTAAGAGGGTCTTAGACTAGAAATGTTTAGCTTAAATGTAGTTCTGTTTATAAGTATGCATAATGGTGTAATTATTTGTCTTATTTGAACTGTTGTATCAGTGAAGCGAGGTGATTCAGTGAAGTTATGGTTTTACAGTGCAGTAAATAGTTCCGATCAGTGATAATTTATAGCGTCAGTGAAATGTGTCCTAAAGTGTCAGTGAAATGCGTCATAGTGCCACTATAATGAGTGAGATGAGAGTAAAGTGAAAGACAATTGTAGGTTGTATTGTAAAATTAGGTTATTTTATGTTTTATTATTAATTGTAATTTTTGTGTTAATTTGTATTGTGTATATAATTGTATAATTGTATTGTGTATTGTAATTTTATTGTGCATTGTTTATATTGTGTATACCACTGCCACTGGGTGCTTGCCCACTTGCAGTGTAAATAAATACATGAGTGAAGTGAGTTCACAAATCTTGTTAACATCCGTGACGGAACCTTTCCTTTACTTTCTGCAATAATAAATTTTATTGAAACATTTTTTTTTTTTGGAAAGTGATCTTCTAAATTGATTCTAATAATAAAAGTTGACAACAATCATTTCACTTTCAATATAAATAGAGTCTGAAAATTGTAAAAATGTAATATCTGTGACAACTGCAATGACTGATCTTTACCATTATAAATATCATAGATATTGTGGGAATCGAGCCCAGGTTTCTCTGCAAAAAGCCGCCAGATCACTAGGGATTACATTAATAAGAAAATAATCGGAATGATCGCCGTTTTATTTTCTGTCTGACTTTTAACTCTCCCGTCCGGATTATCACGCAAGCGCAGAATCCTGGACGAACAACATATCACACTAACGATAGATTGACAAGTTACACGCCTTGGAGTGCGATATAAAGCATTCCTCCAGCAAGAGCGAGAAATTGTCCAGGAATCCCCACCTCCGTGTCCAGCCAACCGTGCGCGGAACTATTATCACAGACGGGATCTCTCAAGACACGGCCCCGTCCTCGCACATTAACTCACGGCCTCCTGCGCAAGACAAGGCGGGCTCCTTCTTTGACATTCCAGCGGCCCTTCACAATTGTAACAAAAGGGCTACATAACTAGAGGAGGCCGACAAGTTGATGATAGAGCGAACACAAATTACTGTGAAAGGTACTTGTGTACAAGAATTTACAGGCGGAAGGAGGGAACACAATGTCTGATTATGTAACATTCTGAATCATCACAATTGCAGGCTAAATGAGATAGTTGTGTCTTCTTATTCATCATTACATTATTATTGATAAGTTACTAATCATCATCTTTCTCTTGATTGTCATTCCGTCCTTCTCCTTTCTCATGATCACAACCGTCTTTCTTTTTCTTGATCATCTTTCACTTCTTCCTCCTCTTCTTGATCGTCGCCTTTTTCTTCCCTTGAGCATAACCTGCCACCTCTGATCATCGCCTATTCCTTCCAATTTATCACCTCCTTTTTTTCTTCCTCTTCATCGTCACCTTTTTCTCTTCTTCTTGGTCGTCTTTTTCTCTTCTCCTTGATCAACGACTTCCTCTCATTACGTTTTTCTTCTTATTCATCATCTCTTTTTCGTCTTCTCCTTAACCACTGTCTTTTTCTTTTCCTTGATCATCTCCTTTTTCTTCTTCCCTTGACCATCACCTTTATGTCTTTTCCTTTACCGTCACTTTTTTCTCTTCTTTTGTCGTCACCTTATTTCTTCTCTTTGGTCGTCTTTGTTTCTTCTCCTTGATCATCTATTTTTCTCCTCCTTGATCATCTCCTTCTCTTCTTCTTGATCATCTCCTTTTCTTCTCCTTGAACATCTCCTTTTCTTCTTCTTGAAAATCTCCTTTTCTTCTTCTTGATCATCTTCTTTTCTTCTCCATTATCTCCTTTCTTCTCCTTGATCACCTCCTTTTCTTCTTATTGATCATCTCCTTTTCTTCTTCTTGATCATCTCCTTTTCTTCTCCATTATCTCCTTTCTTCTCCTTGATCACCTCCTTTTCTTCTTCTTGATCATCTCCTTTTCTTCTCCTTGAACATCTCCTTTTCTTCTCCATTATCTCCTTTCTTCTCCTTGATCACCTCCTTTTCTTCTTCTTGATCATCTCCTTTTCTTCTCCTTGAACATCTCCTTTTCTTCTTCTTGAACATCTCCTTTTCTTCTTCTTGATCATCTCCTTTTCTTCTCCATTATCTCCTTTCTTCTCCTTGATCATCTCCTTTTCTTCTTCTTGATCATCTCCTTTTCTTCTCCATTATCTCCTTTCTTCTCCTTGATCACCTCCTTTTCTTCTTCTTGATCATCTCCTTTTCTTCTCCATTATCTCCTTTCTTCTCCTTGATCACCTCCTTTTCTTCTTCTTGATCATCTCCTTTTCTTCTCCATTATCTCCTTTCTTCTCCTTGATCACCTCCTTTTCTTCTTCTTGATCATCTCCTTTTCTTCTCCATTATCTCCTTTCTTCTCCTTGATCACCTCCTTTTCTTCTTCTTGATCATCTCCTTTTCTTCTCCATTATCTCCTTTCTTCTCCTTGAACATCTCCTTTTCTTCTTCTTGAACATCTCCTTTTCTTCTTCTTGAACATCTCCTTTTCTTCTCCATTATCTCCTTTCTTCTCCTTGATCACCTCCTTTTCTTCTTCTTGATCATCTCCTTTTCTTCTCCATTATCTCCTTTCTTCTCCTTGATCACCTCCTTTTCTTCTTCTTGATCATCTCCTTTTCTTCTCCATTATCTCCTTTCTCCTCCTTGATCATCTCCTTTTCTTCTCCTTGAACATCTCCTTTTCTTCTCCTTGAACATCTCCTTTTCTTCTTCTTAATCATCTCCTTTTCTTCTCCATTATCTCCTTTCTTCTCCTTGATCACCTCCTTTTCTTCTCCTTGAACATCTCCTTTTCTTCTTCTTGAACATCTCCTTTTCTTCTTCTTGATCATCTCCTTTTCATCTCCATTATCTCCTTGATCACCTCCTTTTCTTCTTCTTGCTCATCTCTTTTTCTTCTCCATTATCTCCTTTCTTCTCCTTGATCATCTCCTTTTCTTCTTCTTGATCATCTCCTTTTCTTCTCCATTATCTCCTTTCTTCTCCTTGATCACCTCCTTTTCTTCTTCTTGATCATCTCCTTTTCTTCTCCTTCATCATCTCCTTTTCTTCTCCTCCATCATTTCCTTTCTTCTCCTTGATCATTTCCTTTTCTTCTTCTTGATCATCTCCTTTTCTTCTTCTTGATCATCTCCTTTTCTTCTCCTTCATCATTTCCTTTCTTCTCCTTGATCATTTCCTTTTCTTCTTCTTGATCATCTGCTTTCCTTCTCCTTAATCATATCTCTTTCTTCTCCTTGATCATTTCCTTTTCTTCTCCATTATCTCCTTTCTTCTCCTTGATCATCTCCTTTTCTTCTTCTTGATCATCTCCTTTTCTTCTCCTTCATCATCTCCTTTTCTTCTCCTTCATCATCTCCTTTTCTTCTCCTTCATCATTTCCTTTCTTCTCCTTGATCATTTCCTTTTCTTCTTCTTGATCATCTCCTTTCCTTCTCCTTGATCATATCTCTTTCTTCTCCTTGATCATCTCCTTTTCTTCTCCTTCATCATTTCCTTTCTTCTCCTTGATCACTTCCTTTTCTTCTTCTTGATCATCTCCTTTCCTTCTCCTTGATCATATCTCTTTCTTCTCCTTGATCATCTCCTTTTCTTCTCCATCATCTCCTTTCTTCTCCTTGATCATCTCCTTTTCTTCTCCATCATCTCCTTTCTTCTCCTTGATCATTTCCTTTTCTTCTTCTTGATCATCTCCTTGATCACCTCTCTTTCTTCTCCTTGACCATCTCCTTTTCTTCTATTTAATCATCATCTTTTCTTCTTGATCACCTCTCTTTCTTCTCCTTGACCATCTCCTTTTCTTCTATTTGATCATCTTCTTTTCTTCTTGATCATCTCCTTTTCTTCTCCTTCATTATCTTCTTTTCTTCTCCTTGATAATTTTAGATTATCTGAATAGATTATGTTAATTAATTTAGACTATTTTTAAACTGGTGAATTAAGGTCATCAGGGCTTCTATGGCACAGCACTAGAAATAGAAATGGAAAACAGATGCTGAGGAAGGGAGTAAATAAGAAAAATAAGGTAATAGTACAAATACAATACAAATAGAAAAAGACGAAACTAAAACAACAGTATGCTTACTGTAATAAAATCACAACAGGTAGGTACATTTGAAAAATGTAGGTACAAGTGTATTAGACTCATTGAAACATTACAAATGGCTTTTAGAGAACCCGGAGGTTCATTGCCGCCCTCACATAAGCCAGCCATCGGTCGCTATCCTGAGCAAGATTAATTTAGTTCCTACCATCATATCCCACCTGCCTCAAATCCATTTTAATATTATCCTCCCACCTACGTCTCGGCCTCCTCAAAGATATTTTTTCCTTCTGTCTCCCAACTAACAGTCTACATGCATTTCTGGATTCGCCCAAACATCCCCTGTCCATTTCAGATGTCTGGATTTAATGTTCCTAATTATGTCAGGTGAAGAATATAGGCCTAATGCGTTGTGTAACTTTCTCCGCTCTCCAGTACCCTAACTTCATTCCTTTTAGCCTCAAATATTTTTCTAAGTACCTTATTCTCAATCACTCTTAGCCTCTGTTCCTCTCTCAAAGTGACAGTCCAAGTTTCACAAATATAAAGAATAACCGGTAACATAACTGTTTTTATAAATTCTAACTTTTAGTTCTTTTTTTTAGTAGACTGGCTGACAGTAGCTTCTACAGGTTGAATAATAACAGACATTTCTCACGTTTATTCTCGTTTAATTTTCTCCCGAGTGTCATTTATATTTGTTACTGTTGCCCCAAGATATTTGAATTTTTCAGCTTTTTCAAACAATACATTTGCAATTATTTTAGGCCTATTTCTATTTCGTACTATGTTATGGTCACGAGACATAATCATATACTTTGTCTTTTCCTCGTTTCAAGTAAATTTCCCGTGGTTTCCCTAATCGTTTGTGGATTTTCTCCTAACATAGTCACGTCATCCGCGGCATAAACAAGCAGCTGATGTATCCCTTTCTTATCGAAATATTATGTGTCAAAATTTGTTTGTAACTGCCCGATTTCATCCTGTATTCCGTTTTTGTTGCATGAAGGATTTATAGAATAGGGGCTATTGATGGAGGAAAGTGGATATTTCGAGAAAACCTTCATTTGGACTCTCAGAGTTTTGAACCTAATTCTGTTACGTGGAAAGCCGACTCCCTAGCCGGCTTACTCGAAGTTCAGTTACGAAATATTCATGAAGCTGGCATATTCTTATATCCGAGCCGTTGCCGTGGGATATTATACCAGCTAGGTATCACTTTCCACTCTTTGACAAGGCTAAGCCTCGCTACAAAACACCGGACAATGGCCGTGGCGGCTTTCTCGCGTTTTCCTACGTTAATGCGTTGTATACGCGAGCGCTGATACTCCGACAGGTAGGGATAATCCACGGCGGTATCTTTCTGGGGCTTAAAAATTCTTTTCTCTCTCTTTTTTCCCCTTCTTTTCGGCGTCTCTTTGTGTAATATCGTTGAATCATATACCGTACTATGCAGGGCGGTGTTTTGTGTGAAGTAAGTTGCTATTATAACTACTTTATCGTAGTCTCGAGTTTAGAAATGATCCCTGGAATGTCTTCTACACGAACTGTGGGAGAGGAGAATGCGAATGAGTGCCTGTAAACACTATTCGACCCACCATCTCGTCTTCACTTCTATCCGTTTCTTTTCTTAGACTGGTTTTCATGGAAGAAACTCTACCTCACTTTTCAGTTTTAATTCCATGCATCACATAGCTACCCCCAAGAGTATTGAACAATACAAATTTGAATATATTGTGTTATGCAGATGATGCTGTTCCTAGGACAAAAACTAAGAATGATCTCCAAAGGTCGTTTCTCCGATTTGTGTTAACTTAATATGAATCAGATATATGTGCATATCGAAATACCCAAGAACATGTGATCTTGAAGTCGGTAACAATTAGAGATGAACAAAACTAACTGCCGCTCTCGCTCGCTGTGTTCATTGCATTTGTCTTCAGAGTCTCGTCTCGTCATTCTCGTCCGCTTCGAGTCTCTCTCTTCATTCTCGAAATAGCATTTGGTCGGCGTGGAAAGATTTCGTAACTTTCAATAACATACATCATTGAAATAAATAACATTATAAATGTTTAAATGAGACAAGAAGACAAAACAGAACAGTATCTTAGTTATCAAAATGTTCTGGTTCTATTATATGATATTACCTATGTTTATACAAAAAAAAAAAAAAAAAAATTCTCAAATAAATTTGCATTTCTAAGAAACATAAAACATAACGTTAACATCTTTTTACTTGAGTTTGCACACTTGATCTCAAACATATGAAAAGAAAATTCCTAGCCTTTTTAATAAGGGTCCAGTAATTAAATAAAGACTGGGAAACGAATTATTATACACTGAAAAGTAGAGATGGTGTTTCAAATAGGCTTTGTTTATACATATACAGGGTGATTCAAAACCTCTGCGACAAACTCTGAGGGGTGATAGATCTAACAATAAGGAACACATTTAGTTAAACAACCTATGTCTTTTGACATGTCGTTACGAAGTTACTGTTGAAAATGTTTTTGCGCGGGCGTACGTCAATGTATGCGAATGTGTGCACCCCTGTTTGTCTGTTGAAATGTTTGTAAGAGAAGAGAAGAGTTGTTGTTGTTTGTTTACATTTAATGTTCAATACATTTTCCTTTCAGTTCAGTGTAATCATCAATTGAGAATGGATGTCTACGCGGTCTTCCATCAATGCGCCGGGGACGAAGAGACTCATCGTCTCGAAGGCGCTGATAAAGTCGAGTAAACATTGTGTGGTGAGGGTGATTTCTGTTTTGAAACTGTTGCTGATGCCTATGGAGAGCTCTTCTTCCGTTTCCGCGAGCCTCCCCATAACACATTACCATGTCGGCTAACTCGGAAAAGTGTAGACATCCATTCTCAATTGATGATTAGACTGAACTGAAAGGAAAAGGTATTGAACATTAAACGTAAACAAACAACAACAACACTTCTCGTCTCTTACAAACATCTCAAAAAACAAATAAGGATACACACATTCGCATATATTGACGTACGCCCTCGCAAAAACATTTTGAACGGTAACTTCGAAACGACGCGTCAAAAGACATAAGTTTTTTAACAAAAAGGGTTCCTTATTGTTAGATCTATCACCCCTCAGAGTTTGTCGCAGAGGTTTTGAATCATTCTGTATAACAGTTGCCAAAGTAGATAAAAGTTCAGTCAGGTATAAACAACTGTGGAGATTCAAGGCTGCTTCACGTTCGGGACTTCGGGAGTGATCAATCTCGACGTCTCGAAACAGTCACAAGCAGTCTTTACGTCAACGACGCGATGTATACAACAATGTCGTGCGAGTTTTCGGCTTTGCGGGCGCTGTTAGTCTTGCTTTCTCGATCGTTGTTCATCTCTAGTAACAATCATTTAATCCCGAGGAACACTCATAGATTATACTTAATCTAAAGAAGTGCCTCCTAACCAGGAGGAGAATTTTAAATGCCTGATAAATAACTGAAGTAAGAGACCAGAATTTCGGGCTGTTTAAGATATTTTAAATATGAAAGAATAAAATATATATTAACATCAGTGGCGGCCCGTGGATATTAGTCATTAAGGGGCTCAGTTATATTACAGTTTAGTATATACAGTCACGAAGCTTGAGTTGTGAGGGTACTAGGAACGAAAGACTGTGCAGGTACTATTTCGCATTGTCTCTGATGAGGCTTTAGTAGCGATCCTAGTGGTTAGCAACTATCCATGGATGCATATTTACTACGTATTGAGCTTCGTGATTGTATAAGCTTATAGGCCTACTAGACTGTGGTTATACCAAGTTATGAAAGTTAAGTATTATTTTTAATATATTATGTATTTTAATCAATCACTTAGAACGTGTTCTTACCTTACTTATTCGAAGTGCAATACCATATGGCATTTCTTCTCATAGAACTTGTCAGTGACTAGTTTATTTAAGTCAATAATTTCAGCTATCGTGTTTTCTACTGACAATATTTCGAGAATATTTAATCTGTCCTCTTCCATGTGTTTCTATAATTAATGTAGGCCTATTTATCACTTTTAAAGACGAGAGAAACCTCCCATTTTCTGAACTATTCATTGGCAATGTAACTAATAATAGGCTAGTCTAATTTGCGTTTTTCATCAGTAGTGTTGGCTACACTGCCGAGTAGAGGCAGTTGAAATTACATGTAAAATACGGAGTGGCAATATTAATGATTTTATGGATTTGGTGTTTCAATATCTTAATTATTACAGACATATTCAACGTGGGATAATTTTCCTTTCTTTAAGGTACATTCAGTATTTTATTTTCTGAACGAAAGGAATTAGGAAAAATATATTCAAAGAGAAGAAAAAAAAGAGATGATCAAGGAGAAGAAAAAAAGATGACAAACAAGAACAAGAGAGAAAGACAATGATCAAGGACAAGAGAAAAAGACGGCCATCAAGGAGAAATGATAAAGGAGAAGAAAAAAAGATTATCACGGAGAAGAGAAAAATACAACCATCGCAGAGAAGAAGAAAAAGGAGATGACTGAATGACTGAGGTAAAAGAAAAATATGATCAAGGAGACGGGAAAAAGATGATCGTGAAGAAGAAAAGAAAAAGTAAATTATGAAGGAGAAGGAAAGAGAATGATCAAGGAGAAGAAAAAAATACCATCAAGGAAGAAGGGAAGAAGGTAATCAAGAAGAAGAAAAGAAAATGATCAAGGAGAAGAAAAGAAGATGATCACGGAGAAGAAAAAAGATGATCACGGAGAAGAAAAAAGATGATCACGGAGAAGAAAAAAGATGATCAAGGAGAAGAAAAGAAGATGATCAAGGAGAAGAAAAGAAGATGATCAAGGAGAAGAAAAGAAGATGATCAAGGAGAAGAAAAGAAGATGATGAAGGAGAAGAAAATAAGATGATCAATGAGAAGAAAAGAAGATGATCAATGAGAAGAAAAGAAGATGATCAATGAGAAGAAAAGAAGATGATCGAGGAGAAGAAAAGAATATGATCGAGGAGAAGAAAAGAAGATCGAGGAGAAGGAAAGAAGATGATCAAGGAGAAGGAAAGAAGATGATCAAGGAGAAGGAAAGAAGATAATCAAGGAGAAGAAAAGAAGATAATCAAGGAGGAGAAAAGAAGATAATCAAGGAGAAGAAAAGAAGATAATCAAGGAGAAGAAAAGAAGATAATGAAGGAGAAGAAAAGAAGATAATCAAGGAGAAGAAAAGAAGATAATCAATGAGAAGAAAAGAAGATAATCAATGAGAAGGAAAGAAGATTATCAATGAGAATAAAAAGAGATGATGAAAGAGAAGAAAAGGAGCTGATCAAGGAGAAGAAAAGGAGATGATCGAGAAGAAGAAAAGGAGATGATCAAGGAGAAGAAAAGGAGATGATCAAGGAGAAGAAAAGGAGATGATCAAGGAGTAGGAAAGAAGATTATCAAGGTAAAGAAAAGAAGATGATCAAGAAGGGGAAAAGAAGATTATCAAGGAGAAGAAAAGGAGATGGTCCAGAAGAAGAAAAGGAGATGATCAAGAAGAAAAGGAGATGATCGAGAAGAAAAGAAGATTATCAATGAGAAGAAATGCAGATGATCAAGGAGGAGAAAAAGAGATGATCAAGGAGAAGATATAAACACGATCAAGGAGAAGAAATAAGATGACGACAAAAGAGAAAAAAGTGACGTTAAAGGAAAAAAAAAAACATAAAGGTTATGGTCAAGGGAAGAATAAAAAGGAGATGACCAAGGAAAAGTAAAAGACAGTGGTTGAGGGGAAGACGAAAAAGATATGAATGAGAAGATAAACGTAATGATAAAAGGGGAGAGGAAGTCGATGATCAAGGAGAAGAGAAAAATACGATGACCAAGAAGATGTGAGACCGTAACAGACCATCTGGTCTAATACAAGTTTTGGATTATCATGATGATAAAGATGAAATTATAGCATTGAATATAGGCCTATAAGACGTATGAATCTGACGAAGGGTTTGTAGCAACAGTGCTTTTGAAAAACAGTACGTATTGATTGTTCATAGGTTAGGGAAAAAACTAAGAACCCTCTTTACCAATAGGCCTAAGGTACTGATGAAAAACTTGCACCGGTTGTGGATGCAGGCTAGATCTTGCAAGACGCGGGAAAGCGCACCTTCAAAGAAAAAACCACGAAATTTTAATCAGGTCTAATACTCCAGAAACCTTAACATCAATATAGCTATTTTCTATAACACAATACGAGCACGACCTCCTGTGTGCTCTCACATTAGAGTGTGTTGATTGTCAAGTTTTCAGGAAAGTGAATCTCTATAGCACCGGGTGGGGGTATTACATCCTTTATGTGCATAAGCTATATGGCCGCATTGTGGTGGAGCAAGCGTGTGCCTTGACAACGGCTTAACAACGGCAGAGATGCCGCTCAAGAAAGAAGCGAATAACCGCAAAAAAGAGAAGAAAGACACCAAAACACAAGCAGAAGAATAGAGGCGGGAGAATATGAACAATCGTATCGGGACGCAACCAATAATGCGAGCGGAGCAAAGAAAAGGGCGGGTTCTTTCTGTTTCATATTTGTAAAGAAGGAGCCGGGAGAGAACTAGTAATTAGAACATGGCTGGATGCGTTTAAAAGTGCGAGGCCCCGCAGGTACAGATCGGGGCCGTTCGTTTGGACCTTCTGTCAGCTTGCGTAATCACTACTGGAGTTCCACACAACAGAGATTCAAGCACAAGATATTTAGAAGAAAAGTCCTGGCTTGCTTTTGGATTTGATAACTTCAACGTGTAAGAAACTACCCAAAGGTTCTATTTTTAAGGTAATATAATACCAGGTGTGGAAGCCGCTTTGGTAGATCAGTTGACAGGGCGCTGGCTTACAACGAACGCGGACCTGAGTTCAAATCTCGGCAATGATAAAGCTCTATTTGTGATGACCGAAATCAAGATGGTGGGGATTATTCTCGGGGTTCTCCCGTTTCATCCTCGTCATTCCACCAAAAATTTACACAAATCCTCTTTCATTATCATAATCGTTTCGACAAACTAGGGCATCTCTCAAGTTTGCGCTACGTCGAAACCGTCGTCAGCTACAATAGATGTTTCTCGCGGTTTGTCCAATGATTGACAGATGACTCTTAGTTCTGTGTAAGAGGTTCAGAAGCCCCACAGTTTGTTTGCCTGACGGGATATAACAGTTTATAATTAGTATTAAATAAATATGCAGAAATTTGGTCCGAATAAATGTAACATTGTAAAATTCCCTTGCAGAGCGAAAAGTTACATTTGTCTGGATCAAATTTCTGCATATTTAGAGGACGAAACTAAAATTCTTTCAATCATTCGTTATCATAATACACTGCTCTTTTAAGTTCAATCAGCATATTGGGAATTAAATCAAGGTTTACCCAAAACACGCTATGATGTGTTTAATATAAGACAAATTATAGAGTCTATTTTAAAAAGGAAGCAAAAACGAGCAAAATTGTATTGAACTTTTTTAAAAATAGATCCATCTCAAAGAATACATATAGTATAACCTCGATTAGCCGTCAGTCAGGAGACCGCAGCCATGACGGATAATCCAAAAGACGGTTAAGCGAGAAAGAGAAAATTTTTCACAAAAAAAATCACTTTTTTTTTTTTTTTTTTCAAATTTTATGTGTGTTTTAAAAATCTGCTAGAATCTAATTTGCAGTACAGTACGTAGGTCTACTACAAAAAACACATGTATTTACAATTATTATTGTTGTTGTCGTTCACAAAAAATCACTTTTTTTTTCAAATTCTAATTTTTTTTTCAAACATACAGTATGTGTGTTTAAAAGTCTAGTACAATACAAGTGAACGCACGGAGTAAGGTTCGCGGTGGGGTGCGCTCGGCAGGTATGGCATAGAGAGGGGCTAGCTAAACCGCCATCTGTTGCTGTGTAGCTGAACTAACGCCACTTTCTAATAAAAATGCTGTAAAAATTATTAAAAAGTTGGGGGATCTTGGGGTCCGCCCGGCCTGACGGTTGAGATAGATAGATAGATAGATAGATAGATAGATAGATAGATAGATAGATAGATAGATAGATAGATAGATAGATAGATAGATAGATAGATAGATAGATAGATAGATAGATAGATAGATAGATAGATAGATAGATAGATAGATAGATAGATAGGTAGATAGGTAGATAGGTAGATAGGTAGATAGGTAGATAGGTAGGTAGATAGGTAGATAGATAGATAGATAGATAGATAGATAGATAGATAGATAGATAGATAGATAGATAGATAGATAGATAGATAGATAGATAGATAGATAGATAGATAGATAGATAGATAGATAGATAGATAGATAGATAGATAGATAGATAGATAGATAGATAGATAGATAGATAGAGATATATAGATAGATATATAGATAGATATAGAGAGATATATAGATAGATATAGAGAGATATATAGATAGATATAGAGAGATATATAGATAGATATAGAGAGATATATAGAGATATATAGATAGATAGAGATGGAGATAGATATGGGGATATGGGGGGAGACGGAGACGGAGAGGGGGGAGAGAGAGAGAGAGGGGGGGGGCTCACATAAAGTGTTACAAGTTTGTAATCCCTTACACAGATCAACAAGACTAAAATACTGATTTTTCCAAATCTCTTTACAGAAGTGAATCTTTCAGACTGCTTCATGGACGGTATTCCAGTGTGCGATAAAAATGCTATAGAGACTGTAAATGTAGGCCTACATTCAAAGATTACTGTATTGTTCTCTAAATCCCATTGACCTAGACCGTGTTTGAACCCATGAACCTCGGACCCAAAGGCAACCAACACTTCAAGTAATTTGGATTTTATTTTTTTCAGAATTGAGTAAGCGGGTTTAGATTTCTTACAGTTTTTAATAACTTCAACAGTTTTCTGTACTCCCAGTCTAACCCTGATCCGCTTAGCATTATTTCAAGTTCGAGTATGCATCTACTGTAGCTATCCAGATTGTCCCGCTAGCGTGTTACGAAGATGTCGCCATCGCTAGACGGTTCCTATCATTTGCAAGTCCGATCATTTTCCAACCAAGTCCCTCCCTCCTCCTCTGTCTGTCCTCAGACAGCCGTCAGACATCAGCTCACCTAGTGGCGGACAGAACTCAATGCCCAGGACAAGAGCGTACAATGTGCCTCATGGGGGATTTTCAGATAGACCTAGCGACGGCTTAAATTGCATTCAACGTTCAATTTTCGATAGATCCCATAAATAATGATAATTATCGCAGACAAAACGAAAGTTTAGTAGACTTCCTTATTTCTGCTCTTCTTCCATCTTCACTCATTTATCCCCTTCCTCTGTCGTCTCTTTGTAATCCAGCTCATGTTTGGAATATGCATCACCTTATGTTGTATGTTGTTTTCATAGATGATCATTATCGTTGCCCAATTTTTCTTCTCTTGCACAGTCACCCATTTCTTTTTCTCCGTTACCCATTTTTCCTTCTCCGATCCCTTTTTTTTCTCATTCTGCTTCATCTCTTTCTTATATTGGTATTTCCTCATCATTCTCTTTCTTTCTTGCAATTTTCTTTCTGTATGTCATCTTTTCTTTTCTTTATATGCATTAATGATTTTCGTATTGCTCTATGATTCTTTCAGCTTTTACGATAATTTGTTACTTATCCTTTCTTCTATTTTAACCTCCATTTTCTAAGTCGTGTGTTATACCAGTTCTTTTGTTTTTAATACCTACGATATACAGAGTGTTTCATAAATACTTGTGAAATTTGTGTGTAATGTAGAGGTAAAAATAAGACTAAAATGTATTTTCCTGAAAATCATTAATCTCCGAATTACTATATCAATCTACATAGCCCTACAAAAAACATCCTTCGACACTTTTTCAGAAGTTACTTTATTTTCTAGTTACTAGTCTTATTTTTACATCTACATTATACCCACAAAGTAGACTATTTACATGTACTCATGTTGTTTTACCTTAGCAAGATAATAAGCCTACATTATGTACTTCATCATAACTCAAGATTAAGGGTTTCCAGAAAAATGTTGTACAAATACCTCTACATTACACCCACAAAGTCTTCACATGTATTTATAAGGTCACTGTATATCGTATTAAAACAAAAGAGCTGCTATTCCAAATCCCAGCATCGACCAGACATGTGATTATAAGAAATCAAAAGCACATGATCGTGCCTACTCACTGGTTTCGGTCCCTGTTAATGTTCTACTGCACCAAAAGTAGGGCCGGATTTAGTTATAGTGTCGCCCTAGGCAGTGCTAAAATCTGTCGCCCCCAACTCCCACAAACAATTTATAAGCAGCTATTATACAGGTCATGTTTAGTTTAAAAATAAAATGTTACAATTCCGAAAACAAATTATTGGAATCAAAATACATGCATCGTATTTGTCAATTATAAAGATTTCCTTCCCACTTTTTTCACAGAGAAAGCATTGATGATGTTATCAAAGTCGATGTGACGAAGCACTTGGGACTCGATGCAAAGAAACATATTCAAACTTGTTCATTGTTGAAACAAAATTGATTTGTGAAAGCCAGGCTGTGGTTTATTTTTAAGCATTTCTTGTGGGTGGTACAATTATTACAGTATTTTTCACTTCGATAGGAAGTATAAAGTAAATTGAAACATCATCTCCAACTCTTTGCGGAATAAACCTTTGATATTATCGAATTATACAGGGTGTTCCAAAAATACGGGGCATAATTTCAGGTATGTATTTCCCACATGTAGACAATCAAAATAGTTCATTATAACATGTGTCCGGAAATGCTTCATCCCATGTGTCCGATCCCAAACTCCAGGAGTATTGCCTACGTCCTCAGAACATGCCACAATTCGATTCCGAAGGGATTCCAAATCAGGCACCGGAGACGAATAAACCAATGATTTTAAATGGCCCCACAAGTAGAAATCGAGAGGGTTCAGATCAGGTGAGCGTGGAGGCCAAGCAACTGGGCCACCTCTACCTATCCATCGATCGATAAGGAAACCTTCGATCCAAGTACCGGCGAGCCGTACGACTGAAGTGTGCAGGAGCGCCATCATGCAAGAAGTGAATGTGTTGACGATTGATCAGTGGAGTGTCTTCTAAAACATGAGGTATGGTGTTTTCCAGGAAGTTTGTTTACGCCTGCCCCGTAAGTCTGTTTACAAGTACATGGGGTCCAACTAATCGATCACCAATGATACCGGCCCACATGATGAGGGAGAACCGCACCTGGTGATGAGATGGAACAGTTGCACGTGGGTTTTCATACGCCCATACATGCTGATTGTGGAAATTTGTTATGCCATCTCGTGTGAACTGTGCTTCATCTGTAAATAATACTAAGGCAGGAAAGTTCGGATTTACATCACACTGCTGCAAGAACCACTGACAGAACCTAACTCGTGCAGGGTAATCTGCTGGTGACAGGGCCTGTACACGTTGCAAATGATAAGGATACAATTGATAATCTTTCAACAGTCTCCAGACAGTCGTATGAGGAACATTGACTTGCAACGCTACCCTTCGTGTGGTGATAGAAGGAGTCATGTTCACAGCCTCCAAAATCTCCTCCTGTACTTCTGGAGTTGTAGATCTTGGTCGTCCCCTTCCCAAACCAGGAGAGTTAAATTTTCCATACTCGCACAGACGGTAATGGAGACGTACAAATGTCTTCCGATCTGGTACCTGTCCTGGTACAAACGACGAGCCAGCGCAGCATTGCCGTCCGCCTTATCGTACATGAAGTGTATCTCTGCCAGCTTTTGTTTTGAATACATGTCGCACAGTCTAATGCCTACACAACACTGAATATAACCTTCGCCTCGGAATGAACTGTCAGAGTGCCCTCTTAATGTCTCCTTTGACGGCAACGACCTGCGGAAAGAAAAACGTTCCGGTGGATTTCAATGTTGTGAAGGCCATAACTCGGAAATAAAGCATTTCCGGACACATGTTGTAATGAACTATTTTGATTGTCTACATGTGGGAAATACATACCTGAAATTATGTCCCGTATTTTTGAAACACTCTGTATAGTGCAAACGCTGGAACGTGATTAAATAGTATTGTTGATGATATACAGAATGGCGCAGATAAAAGTAGCCCTGTAAGTATAGAGTAAATGCAGAAGAAAAATACAGAAGCGAAATGCTGAAAAGGGACTCATCTTTTATAGAAGATAATGAAAGGGGCTCCGTATCAAACAGCTGAGCACGTCTAATCATATTCAGATACACTTTCACAGATATATTTTGCACAGATCCCATAGCGCGCTACTTTTTAATCAAACTCTGTATTGCTCTCTTTACCTGTTGCCCTTTTTTCGGAAACTTGTCCTGAAAATTTCTCGGGTTTCCTTAATCGAACCTGTTCTCACATACACTTACACAATTTCCACTCTTTCTTGTATCGAGTAGGCCTAAGTCATTTTGCAGATTGCGAACAGACAAATGCAATTCGACTGATAACTGATTGACGGGAAGGAGGCCAACAATCAATAAATTATTGCATAAAATTGTCCATTGTTATAGCTGTTTACTCATTTCATTATGATACGATACGGTAGAATACTTCTTCTTCTTCTGCCAATACACAGTTTTGGGTTGTTTCCCGCCTGTAAACTACAAATGGAATTGATCCGTCCAACGTCGGTGGAGTCTGCCTAAATCTCTTCGTCCTCGTGGATGGTAATGCAATAGTCTCTTTGGTAAACGATGTTCAGGTATCCTAAGGAGGTGGTTTCTCCATTTACATTGATAATGTTGAACGTCTGCGGTCATCTCCTCAACTTCCCACTGATTTCTTAGGCCTATGTCTTCGCTCCTAATGCGGTCCCGCAAGGTAACTCCTGTCAGTGATCGTAGAAATCTCATTTGTGATGCGTTGAATCTATTATTTTATTTCCTTTTGCCGCAGTGTCTAACATTCACTGCCACGGTAGAATACATTAATGGAATTTCGAGCAGTCAAAATATCGCATTCGCATTCAAATGGGAGTCGGGCTACTTTTATCTGTACCACCCAGTATACCGGAAAATGTAGCGAATCCTCGACACGGATCTCGCCAAATACCATCTTGCTAAGCCACCGGCGTAGCTCGGCCGGTTAAGGCGCTTGCCTGCCGATCCGGAGTTGCGCTCGGGCGCGAGTTCGATTTCCGCTTGGGCTGATTACTGTTCTCCAACCAGGAGATCAACCGTGAAAGGAATGTGCTTACTTTTGCGCCATCTATTGGAGCGAAGTAGATACATAATATTATCGCTATAATGTCAGTTTAAAAACCATGCTCTCTCCTGCATATGTTATTTCCTGTATGGAGGGATTAAAACACCAGATCAACAGTGATCTAATTTTGTAACTAGGGTAGTATAAATATGTGTGTATCAATGTTATTGTTTGTGCTGTGAGAGCTAGCCAATAGAGATACGAGTACCCACGTGTGTGACCTTATGACATCTTATGACATCAACATTCATTCACAGAATTACCCCGCTTCGTATCATTCCGCAGAGACTTTCTCGTGGAGTACAGTATCTGGTTGGGTTTTTTCCGAGGCTTTCCCCAACCGTAAGGCAAATGTCAGGTAATTTATGACGAATCCTCGGCCTCATCTCGCCAAATACCATCTCGCTATCACCAATCCCATCGACGCTAAATAACCTCGTAGTTGATACAGAGTCGTTAAATAACCAAGTAAAAAAAACATCTTGCTATCATCAATTCCATCTGCGCTAAGCAACCTACTAATTGATATAGCGTCATTAAACAACCTATTAAAAATTAAATTGTTTACTTCGCCGAAATAGCCTACACTTAGACGCAGCGTAACAGACACTTAGTTCGCTATTGATATGAGCAGCTGCTGTGCGAAATCGGTCGTTTTTTCTTTGCCCGTGGAGACTTTTTGTGGGGCGCTGCTGTATAAACATCCATTAGAGTGGGAGGAGTCGAGGCCGCCCCCTCGCACCGCGCCGCAGCGCGTCAAGGAGGTGACAGCATCCCGCCTAGACAAGAAGAAGCGAGAAGAGGTTCGTCGGCACGTCTTAACCCACCACTCGGCCTGGTCAGCGGACCAGGTGTCCTCACACTACACGGGAGATTGTTTGTTATTGTAAACAAAGAGAGCCACCGACGTATTACTCGTTGCACGAATGACTGCCGATTTCGAGAGAGGCGTCGGCGCTGCATCATGCTATACGATCCATCTCCAACGCAATGTTTATGCTTTAGTTCGCCTACTGGCCGCAGGCAATCATTCGTGCAACGAGTAGGCGATTCTTTATGCTGAGCGCGAAATGGTCCATGCGAGATTTGCGAGTTAACCCCCATTCCCGACGTGGAGGAGCATGTGGTCTTATCTCTTTCAGATGCCAAGTACGGTTCATATTCAGAAATAACAGCAGTGCCACAAAATGTAAATTAATAACTGAGCTAATTGTAGTCTAATCTAATACAGTAATCGAATACTTAAAAACCAACAGGTGCATAATTTTAGTATGCTGTGTATCTTTACATAGAATTATGTGTGAGTGCAATCACCTGTCCACAGATGAAAACAAGGGGAACACAAGTAGAACAAGGGGAATACGAGAAGAACAAGGAGAATACAAGGAAAACAATGGGAATACATTAAGAAGAATTGCCAGTACAGTGAGTGAGTTGAGAGTAAAGTGGAAGATTATTATCAGTTCCAATGTGAAACTTATGTAGGGCCTATAAGTTACATAATATATAGGTTGTAATGTAAAATTAAGTTCACTTATTAATTAGGTTATTTTATGTATTATTATTATTAATTGTAAGTATTGTGTATTCTAATTGTATTGTGTATATAACTGTATTGTGTATCTAATTGTATCGTGTATTGCATAATTGTATTGTGTATTGTAATTATTGTATATTGTTTATATTGTATGTACCACTGCCACCGGGTGCTCGCCCACTTGCAGTGTAAATAAATAAGAAAGATAGGAAAAACAAGGAGAACAAGGTGAAGGCAATGGGAACAAAAGAAAAACAAGAATAATAAGGAGAGGACACGAAAAACTAGGGGAAGACAAGGTAAATAACGAGAATAAAAGGACAAGCATGGGTGTATAAGGAGAACTAAGAAAGGACAAAAAATAACAAAGGAAATACAAGGAGAAACAAAGAAAGTTAAGGGCAGCAAGGAAAATGTAAGGAGAAAAGGGGACAGGCAAGTACAATAAGGGGAAGACAAAGAGAACAAGGAAACTACAAGGAAATCAAGGGGAATACAAGGAGGATAAGATGAATACAAGTAGAACAAGAGGAATAAGTAGAGCAAAAGGAATACACGGAGAACAAGGGAATACAAGTACATGGTCCATCCCAGGAATCTGTGGAGTAAGCTAACTTCGCGCGTATGAGGGCGGAGTCTGTGCCGGAATGTATTGCGGGCAGCATCAGCTCGATTCCGCTAAGGGGTAAGATGCTCGTGGTAGAAGGTAGAGTAGAGTTCAGATAGAAATTATCCCCTCATGCCAGCGATTGGTCGCTTCCTTCAAGCAATGCCTCCCCCCAGAGCATTCCTTGGCCCTAGCCCTCTCACATACTACTTGCGCAGAGGTCTTGTTTCGTCTTTCTACTCTACAGATTCCTGGGACGGACCATAACAATAGAAATACAAAAATAATAGGGAGAATACAAGGAGAAAAGGGGGAATGCAAGGGGAAGAAGGGAAAGACGAAAATAAGAGGGTTGCATTTTTATGTAACAGTCAATTCCCAAATTACTCCCCTACCTACTGTAGTAATGGGAAATACATAATTCTACCTAAAAAAATAGGCGTGAATAGGTTTGATCCAGCACGAGTCATAATCGATTCTGAACTGCCTGCTCGTGGGCAGTAGCTCAATGTGCGTTCGAACAAGACTAGAACTGATTTCGAACCGATACTGAACTCTCAGTTTCCTGTTTCAACTTGCTTTAGAATTGGTTCGGAACGAGTGAAATTTATTCTCGATTAAGAACAGGAACTGGGAATTCTGAACCGCTGACTCAAGCGCAGATGGTTTAATCTGAAGTTCTGGTTAAAATGCTTCCAGACTAGGCAGGTTAAAATAAAAAAAAAAATTGTCCATCATGAGTGATTTGGAAGCTGATAGCGATATATTTTACAAATAAATAAGTTCGGAAGATGAATATAATTTCAATAGGCCTATAAGAAGAAACTCCGAAGGCCGTGAAAGAAGAGTTCAAGAAACGTTCCAACAACATAAAATCTCGAACTAGTTCTGACACGTCTTATGCGCCGGAAGAATTCGGTATTGGTATGAAACACGTTCTGAATTGTTTGCTGGAACATAACTACTAAGTTATATGTTACGTTACACTTATTTGTAAATTAGCTGCTAATAATCACTGATTGAACGAAATATTAACCGAAGCCTGAACTTATCAGCTGAAAATTGGCAAACAATATTAACTATTATAGACTGAGTAGCAACAGCCATGAATACGAAAGGCCTATACAAGTGTGTGGCTTCCGCCCACATGCAACGCCTACTATTTTCATGGTATTTCTTTCTCTTCCCCTCTATTGACCCATGCAACTCACATGGATCATTCCGTGAACTGTACATAATAGCGCGTTTGCCTGCTGATCCGGAGTTGCGTTCGGACGTAGGTTAGTTCTCGCTTGGACTGATTAGGGCCCATTTGGTTGGAGTTTTCCGAGTTTTTCAACCTTAAGGTGAATGTTAGGTAATTTATGGAAAATCCTCGACGTCATATCGTCACATGCCACCTCTTTATCATCGACGCTATATGGTCTAGTAGTTGATACATCACCGTTAAATATCACACTAAAAATAAATTTAAAAATTGGTGGCAAACATCTTCAGTTGTGTTTAATATCCACGCACTACAAATATTTCCATTATAAAACAGTAATAACCCTATAAGAGTTCCATATTATACACCATGTCCGGGCAAGAGGTATCAAGAAATAATTGTTCACCATTTATTAAAAGAAGAATATTTTATTATTATATGTTTGCCAAAGGATATAGGAACAATAAATCCTTACGTTTGAGATGGACAGAACATGTAGCACGTATGTTTTTTTACTGGGTTATTTTACGACGCTGTATCAACATCTAGGTTATTTAGCGTCTGAATGAAATGAAGGTGATGATGCCGGTGATATGTGTCCGGGATCCAGCACCAAAAGTTACCTAGCATTTGCTCGTATTAGGTTGAGGGAAAACCTCGGAAAAAACCTCAACCAGATAACTTGCCCCGACCGGGACTCGAACCCAGGCCACCTGGTTTCGTGGCCAGACGCGCTGGCCGTGTAGCACATATGGGTGAATTCAAAAATACATAGGCGATAATAAAATCAGTGGCATAAATGAGCTTATTTTCGAATACCCTTAACTGCTGTTCCTCTCTTAAAGTGAGAGTACAAGTGTCACAACCATACAGAACAACCAGTAATATAACTGTTTTATAAGTTCTAACTTTCAGCTTTTTTGAGAGCACACTGGATGACAATCTAAATGTTATGCAATTATAAAAAAAAACTTCAATAATATGCAAAAATATGCACTATTTTTGTATGGAGAAACATTGTTTAATGCATAATTACGATCTGTGAAACATAATGTTTCGATTGAATAGAAAAAATTTGTTATTACGTAACTATCCTAACTCAACTTCTTAGCAGTCTTAGGAAGTTCGTACCAAAACATAGATTTCAGGTTGTGTGCAGCCACGTGTATAGATAGATCATCCCGGCTCTACTGCACTAATTGTCTTCTGTGTATACTATACTCTGTCCACATAAACAACTCACAGTATATCGTCAAGTATGGATGGATGACTTTCGTAACAACATTACAGCAATATGAACAGTACAGAAGCAGTTTCATTACATGCTAATATTTGCAGCGGAGTTGTGCAGTTTAGTGAACGGTTTATAACTTGCCAGAATTTAACTCTTCCAATCACACGAAGTTGAATGGAAAACTTCAAGATTCATACAAGCCTATCAGCAAATGGAGATACATAGCCTATTATGTGGAAATTATTTAATATGTGTATATAGCCTAATGTAAAGAAGGAATATTATTTCAGGGACGCTGTGCTACGAAATATTTATAGTCTATGGAATAATTTTCTTTGTATGGGAGATAAAACTATCAAGAGACGCATTCTATTTCAAAATTTGACTCAAAATAGACATAATTTTTTGCTTTATCGACCTATGTATGATGATTGTTGTTTCAATAAACCTTCGCACAATAGTCTGCAACAATCATTCTGCTGCAGTCCAGAAATGTAGAAATGACTACGCCGCGAGACGTGGAAGAATAATTATTATTGTTCAAATATATATACCAGTCGGCCTGGTTGGCGCAATTGGTATAGCGCTGGAGTTCTATGCCCGAGGTCCGAGGTTGCGGGTTCGATCTCGAGTCAGGTCGATGGCATTTAAGTTTGCTTAAATGCGACAGGCTCATGTCTGTAGATTTACTGGCATGTAAAAGATCTCCTGCGGGATAAAATTCAGGCATATCGGCAACGCTGATATAAACTCGGCAGTTGCGAGCGTCGTTAAATAAATCCCAATAGTTATTAAAGCAAAATATTAAAAGTGTTCTTGAAACGAATTATAGGTTTAATGTGATGTGACATATACGAAATGCACAGTTAGATTCATAAAGTTGTTGTTCACTTGGTGATACACTCAGGAATAATGTAAAATTTTTCAGATTTGCTCCAGTTACGTGTTATGACGTAGAACGAACATTTTCAGAGTACAAATATTATTTTTCTGAACATAGAAAAGTATGTTTTTGATGAACTGAAAATTTTAATTAATATTATTATTTGTAGGAAAATTGACACAAAGATACCCTAAGTTTGGCTACCACCTGACTGTACGTACATGTTTGTTTTGTGATTTGATGTTGAGAGCTGCGTCACTTCAGTTCATTCGGTAGATATAGGTGTATAGCCCAAGCTCACACAACTTGACAGTTCTGGTACGAACTTCTTACATCTGCTTATTAGTTGTTCTAATGATAAGAGTAAAAATCAGAATCATATGAATAATACGTATTGAGTAAAACAGTGTTAACATTTACGGGAAAATTATGTTTTATCTGAGAAAAGTATTCATTCGGGACTAATATTATATTATAATTTTTTGTTGCACTCTAGCCATGAAATAAGCTGCTAAAATCTACAGAGTTATAAGTTTCTTATTAATTCCATTCTGTATATAAATTATGCTAAAACTTATGTAAACCTGCATTATTGAAATTCCGGGTACCTATCATATAACAGACACGTGAACGAACGTTTTTAACAGAAAATTTAACTTAACACCTCCTATTCTCTCAACACAAAGCCGGACAGAAAACTGAAGGAGGAATCAGTGTCAAGAATATCTTAACAACCAAGTGGGCGGCTGCGGGGGCACCACCTTCGCATGGGGATCGCACGCGCTCGAATGTTAATTAAAGCACACGGCACAGATAAAGAAGATTCGACGCTCAATAGCGGTCCCTTTTTAGCTACCGATCAGCGGTCGATCGTCGCCTCCATTGTTACATACCGTGTGTTGCGACTCTGCACTAACAAAAGAGGATATTACAAGCTGGAATGAATATTGCGCGCTGGAAACAAAGAGGGATAAAAACTGAAAATAGGGTGTCTAGTTGGCATCTTTCACATTTCCAATTTGCTAGCGTGGCAACGATCTGCCGGGTCAATATATTATACGGCCGTCTGCCGGACGACCGGCCGCTCAACACGTGACCTTGCGTTTTACATCGGCGCCCGCCGACGCGTCGCAGCCACGTGGCTTCTGTAACGAGTTGCTAAGTTTTTTCTCCCTTTCTCACCCCTCGTCCTGTTTCTGATCCTTCAAAAAAAGTTGTTTAAGATTTTCAAGCATCGTTACATATTGCGGAGTACACACAATAGATGGCACCATATGCTGTTAACAGCTTCATATGAAATGATGCTCAAATATTAAAGCCAATTCCACTTCTGCATGAATTTGTGTCACCATCTCTGTTTAATGAAGTAATTTCGTAAGGAAATTCCTATAATGTAGTAAAATAAAATAACATAAAAAATAATTTATATAATTTTTCAGATTATATCGAATTGCACGATAAAATTATATAAATTATTTTTATTTTATTTTATTTTATTTTTTATGTTAAAATTAATTATGACTGCCTCCGTGGTCTGTTGGTCAGCATGCTGGATTCTAGATCAGGAGGTCCCGGGTTCGGCTCTCAGTGATTATTATTATTTTTTTTTTTTTTGAAGAAGAAGAATTCCCTGGATGTCTAAAGTCTGGAAATTTCTGTGAATGTGAGTGTGATTGTGAGTGTGCCGGGTTAATATTAATTAACCAATCTTCACAAATATAAAAATACATC
The DNA here is from genome assembly GCF_040183065.1 of Periplaneta americana. NCBI lineage: Eukaryota > Metazoa > Arthropoda > Insecta > Blattodea > Blattidae > Periplaneta > Periplaneta americana. Next base: position 55,140,235 of record NC_091120.1, read on the forward strand.
AGGACTGTCGCCGGGCAGTAACCTGAACACACATTTCAGCGTCACATTGTTGACAAGTAACTCCATCTGTTAGCACAACCATAAAGCATCTAATATATGCTATAGAGTTACCAAGAACGAAAAAAAATAATAATTAAGTAATTGTTTTTGTTGTGCGTAACGTAGCTTAATTGACATTACTGCAAAAGTGAAGTGCGAATATGAGTACGTAGGCTACTATACTACAATTACGAAAACACATAATTAAATAGGTCTAATTATTATTAAACTGTTAAAAATTATTCAACTACTCGTAATAAAGATTAGAGAGCTGCAGAACGGCACTTAGAACCGGTTTATATTCGACCGGTCGCAGCACAACCAGCGAAGTTTAACATCCGACCGAATATCCGACTTTCAAGCGGTTGCTCCTAATGTTTTCCCGGGTAGACAGAGCACCACGCGCTCTTCATCATACAAGAACTCTGATGACATTTTCTAACTACACAAATGGAGTAATAATTGAAGAAAATTTACTTTTCCTAATTTAAAAAAGTGTTAGCTTGAAGTAGCCATATAATTGATTGGACCCTTTGATACATTTATCTTCATAACTACTATGTAAATAAAGTAATGGACATCGGTAACAACAAAAGAAATAAGTGTAATGCATAGTTAAAATCTGACATGTAAACAAATGCAAGAATAAAATAAATTACAATTACTTACAAAATAGGAGAGCAACTAAGTAAAACTTACTATTGTAATGTTCATACTTTAAACTCAAAATGTATAGATTACCTCTAAAAGAGTTAGTATAGCCTATGCCTTTTAATTATTCTAAATGGATGTATTATTATTTCATTAATAAATCATTTTTAAGGAGATAAAGTTATTAACAAAAATAAAAACACTCTCAAGCTATAATGACTGTAGCCTCAAGATGCATGCTGGTGTTTCTGACGATACCTAACTGCAATACCTGGATTGCTGAATGAATGAATGAATGAATGAATGAATGAATGAATGAATGAATGAATGAATGAATGAATGAATGAATGAATGAATGAATGAATGAATGAATGAATGAATGAATGAATGAATGAAAGGAGGAAATATCATTTGAAAGGTACACGATGATAATCGCGTTCTTGCAACGATTCCTGAAACTCCTGGATGGCTCAATGTCGTCTGCCTTTCATGACCAGAGCCGTCTATCCGAGAATGACTCAGAAATTCGTTAAACCGAACACTGGATCACTCCGCGAGACGGAAGAGCTTTGCATACTGTCTATAGCGCCAGGTGTTCTGTAGCAATATATCATTTATATTTTTCGTAACCGGTTGTGCACGACTCTAATAGAGACAGAACCAAAATTTACAACTAAAAAATTTATTACAGAAAAAGAAGAGAAAGAATAATTAATACATTTATAATTCGAGTAATAGCAATGTTATTATGAAATAAATAACTAAATAACTAAGTAACTAAATTAATTAATTAATTAATTAAATAAAATAAATACATAAATTAAATAAATAAATAAATAGGCCCTAGTCATTAATTTTATGAAACTTCCTATGTAACAGTATAGAGCATAATTCTTTCAGGACGAAGAAAAATGTAATTAAATATCAATAGGCCTACTGAAGAATATTAGATAATTCGGTAGAAAACGTTAGTGAATATAATGAAGTCATCGAGGATCAGTGAAGGCCTATAGTGCAGGCCTACTGATATATAATTAATTTTTTCCTTCCTCCTGAAAAATTATGCTCCGTAGCCTACTATCACATAGGTATGAGTTTTCATAAAATCAACGATGAAATAAATAGATTGGTATAAATAAGTAAACAAATAAATAAATAGGCCTAAATAAATAAAATTATAATTATCAAACAAACAGTGAACAAGTAACGAATAAGTAACAAATGATCATTGTTAGACGAATTAACTAACGGTACATAATAAACAAGAAAAACTATAAACAAATAACTGGCAAAACAAAATTTAGGCCTACATAACAATCGTAAAAAATATGCACGCAACGAAGTGTGGGCTAATTTATTCGTTCATTATTCCTTATTTCATTTTTTATATGCTGTATCCATCCTCTGAGGTTCTAGCTGATACAGCCGTTTTATAAATTCTAACTTTCAGACTTTTTGAGAGCAGACTAGATGATAAAAGCTTCTCGATCAAATAATAACACGCATTTCTCATATTTATTCTGCGTTATTTATTAATACAGCGTTAGAAAATTTTATGAGATTCGGATATTGAAAGACGAAGAGACGATATTTTACAAGTCGGTTCAAATTTTAGCGTAGGCCGACGACTTCATTGGAAGAGCAGCAAGGGATATATTTAAGAAGATTCACCAAGCTGGACTATGGGGCACAGAAGATGAGACTCAAAATTAATGAAAGTAAGAGAACATATATGGAAGAATATATATGAATAAGTGAATATGAAGAGTCCACTGCAAGAATGATGGATGTTATTTGGAATACATTTTTCAGGAGAAGCAATTGCAAGTTTGAAATGCTTAGCGCTCAAAGCTTAACTGTGATTTTCCGATCATTACTGGACAATGACCATTAGTGTTAATGCCATATAATTCTCTATGTACATTCTATATGTCTTAAGCTATGCATTGACAGTCTTGGCTTATTTTCGACAAGAAAGTGACATCCATCATTCTTGCAGTGGACTCTTCATATGTAGTAGAAGTTTGTTAATATAGACATGAGAGGTCGTTGTTTAGTCAACTGTCCGAAAACAGGTCTGAACCTCACAAGTGATACAAACAGGGCACCAATTATGAGGCAACTAGGTCAAGAGATAATGAGGAGGATGGCCAGTTTCTTTCCCCCCTCCATTGCATTCTTCGCCAACTAGTTAGGACATATTACACTAATCAGATTTCAGATGTATATAAACAACTGTTCTTCCTCTGACATGTATTGTCAAGTGAGATGTACTGCCTGATAATAGATGTGCGTATTAGCCAGACCCTCAGTCAGGGGTAACATGGGAGGATAGCTGTAGTTTAATACATACTTACTTACTTACAAATGGCTTTTAAGGAACCCGAAGGTTCATTGCCGCCCTCACATAAGCCCGCCATCGGTCCCTATCCTGTGCAAGATTAAGCCAGTCTCTATCATCATACCCCACCTCCCTCAAATCCATTTTAATATTATCCTCCCATCTACGTCTCGGCCTCCCTAAAGGTCTTTTTCCCTCCGGTCTCCCAACTAACACTCTATATGCATTTCTGGATTCGCCCATACGTGCTACATGCCCTGCCCATCTCAAACGTCTGGATTTCAAGTTCCTAATTATGTCAGGTGAAGAATACAATGCGTGCAGTTCTGTGTTGTGTAACTTTCTCCATTCTCCTGTAACTTCATCCCGCTTAGCCCCAAATATTTTCCTAAGCACCTTATTCTCAAACACCCTTAACCTATGTTCCTCTCTCAGAGTGAGAGTCCAAGTTTCACAGCCATATAGAAGAACCGGTAATATAACTGTTTTATAAATTCTAACTTTCAGATTTTTGGAGAGCAGACTGGATGATAAGAGCTTCTCAACCGAATAATAACACGCATTTCCCATATTTATTCTGCGTTTAATTTCCTCCCGAGTGTCATTTATATTTGTTACTGTTGCTCCAAGATATTTGAATTTTTCCACCTCTACGAAGGATAAATCTCCAATATTTATATTTCCATTTCGCACAATATTCCCGTCACGAGACATAATCATATACTTTGTCTTTTCGGGATTTAATGTAGTTTAATACATAGACACTTTAATTACAAGTAACAGAAAGTTGAGTGCAAAAATTGACCATAAACTAATGTCAGCCATTAGATGTTGTTATGGACTATAGAATTACCTAATTCATGTCACTTAGTTCTGAGATTTTTATCGAATACAGGACTTGACAGGTGCTTAGTTTTTTATTGACCCGTTTTACTTATCCTCCGGACCCTTTGCATCCGGAGGTTACATTTGTTATTTTATATTTGATTTTACATAGTTGACATTTCGGACCTTATACATCCGAATATTTTATAAAATTTTATTGCTTTAAATGTGCTACACAACTTATCTTTGGTTGCCTTAGTTTTATTATTTTATTGATTCGTTTTGAATACTATCTAGGGTCGGAGAACTGCTCACTTTTATGAATCTTTACAAATCACCTTGTGTATACTGCATTTGTGTACCTCGTTTTTACCGTTACAACCCTTTTTAGTTCTTTTTAGCATTCTGATTATTGTATTATTTGTGTCTTTGTTTTATGAAGAATTTTAGATAAGGGCGCAAATAGCCATAGTAGCTGACGCGCCCTTTTTAAATCCCACTAACTAACTAACTTCATGTCACTTAATGATAAAATATACGTACATTATATGAAACATTAATAAGGTCTTTATTGTTTCTATAGGGTTGTGAAACTTGAGCTCTTAGTAAAACGCGAGATATAATATTTTTATAACGATTTCTTTTTCCTAAATTAATATGAAATTTTGTGGTCTCTAGCCCATGATTTAAGTTACTTGTCGCAGTTGTTAAAGCGCCGTAAAATACCCAATTAAAAAAAAATCACTCGTCGACTGCAACACAAAACAAGTAAACAGCTAACAACTAAGGCACAGTAGTTCAACGCGGCACGACCCACGCTGCCTTCTATCGTACATAGTAGAGCAGTGATGTCAAAGCAAGCGTATTTTTTTGACCTTGACGTCGTGCGCGGGCATCAAGCGCCAAGTATGCAAAGAGGAAGGGTTGTGTATATGAATAAGCAGCCTGTTGGATTAAGGAAACAGTGGTGCACAAACTTCAAACGGAACGTGAAATTTTATGTCATTATTTTTATATGGCTTCTTTCTGTATGATATTATCTATATTGTCTGTAAAACAAAAGTACTAATACCAATTTCTTAATATTGCAGTTGTGTTTTAAATGTTAATAACATAATAAAGAGTTAAGAAGGAATATTCACATAAATTCCATAGTAGTACAACTATACTGTACTAAATGGATGAAACACATCATTCATAAGGAAAGTGATATCCCCAAAAAAGAGACTGAGTATGACATGATAAGTTGGAATTGATATTGATGGTACCTTTAGCCTTATAAAAGTAATCAATAAACTAATCAAAAGAATATTACAGTACAAAGCAAAGTTACCTAGATGCTGTATATGTTTTAAGTGTAACTAATATTCCATAACAAAACTTTTTATCGCATTATGCTTTTTAAGGTGATATTGGTGAGCAACTTCCTATCATCAGAATATTAAATTATTTTCTCGAAATATGCTGAAGCTATAGAGCTGACTTTTTACAACACATGGGCACGTATCTTTTGCTTATGATGTAACAGTAGTTGCTTTGTTAATTAATTTCCTTACAAACAATTTCCAAATTTACATGCGAATATTTTCAAAATTTTCAATACACTATCTTCAGTAGGCCTAATACGTATTTACGGTTTATTAGATTTACGAAAACATTCTGTAAGGCTACTAAATAAATAGGTCTATATCTGAAAATTTCACTTTTCTATTAAAAAAGTTGAGGAATATTTTTTTTGAATAAAAAAATCAAACTTGTGAAAAATGAGCATTAAAAATTAAAACTTTCATACTTATAATACACTTAAACTTCTCAGACAGATCTAAAAATTACCATGGATAGAGTTTTAATAAGTTCTCTTCCCTTTATCTATTGAATCAGTGCTGGCCATCCCTGAATATAGCTCGACCAAGCGGCATATACTACTTCTTTCGTCTGTCTCTTTCCTTTCCGCTGTAAAGCGCTCAGGCTCTCCTGAGCTCTAAAGCGCGCGCTTGCTCCTATGGGCATCAATTGACATGACTGCAGTAGTGGAACTCTAGAACACAGTTAACCTGAAACTACTTAGCTTTTTCCCCATCAGGCAGTAATTTTCGCTCCCTGCTGATCAATAATGACTGACAGATATTTCAGAACTGCAGCTTCTTTTAAAGGAAGACATATTTACAATTAAGATATGAAATTTTCATGTCTCTATTCCTACTAGATTCTGAGGAAACGTTTTATAAAATTTAGCATTGTCGAGAATCTCTTAAGACAAAACAAGATATGACCTTGATAACGTCATGTCTCAAACGGAATTCCAACCCGCTACCATGATCTATATGCTACGATAAAACTCCACGATTTAGCCGTTGCGTACACCACTGTCGAGTGGGATGATTATGAAGTGTAATTGGAGCAACTTACCTCCTCCCCCCCCCCCCACTGGCATCGACGTATACATGACGCATTACTACTGGGTTAATGGTAATCAAGACTTGTTACATGCAGACGATATACATTAAGACCAAATTCAATGCCTGAAGATTAATGCAATAGAAACCTCTTATCACATTCTCGCAGCCCGGATGTAACACTGCACTTTTAATAAAGCGACGAGGCTGCAGTCGTACCAACACAACGACAGATGCAGCGTGGATGTCAACTGGTGGCTGTCGAAGCGCGAATCACTGCCTGCATCAAATTGAGCTGTCAGAGTGCCCCTCGCCGCACGTGGCAAAGATATTAACATTTTGACTGCCGGCCGCATACCACCATCGCCGACTTCGTATACAAAAGGTCTCTGAACTATTATAATAATAATATCAACAACAAAAAGCTCCAAGTCGGGCGTGTCCCTCCCACTATTAAATTGAGATGTAACTCGATTCGATACGTGGAGAATCAGAAAGCAAACGTTTGCAACCACGGGCGGCCTGGAGGGCTCGGCTCGAGTTTCAATGTCGACATATCGCAATCAATAATCCAGTGTGACAGATTGGACATTCGCCACGCAAATGGTGTGATTTGAGTGTCAAAAATGTTTAACGATCTTCTGGAGAAACTCGTTGCAGAACAAAATTGTCTATTAAACAAATATTAAAATTAAATCTAGAAAATAAATTTCTGAGTTCTACCTATAAGAGTAACAGCATTATTATTATTATTATTATTATTATTATTATTATTATTATTATCATCATCATCATCATCATCATCATCATCATTACCATCATTAGTAGTAGTAGCAGCAACAGCAGCAGTATTATTATTATTATTATTATTATTATTATCATCATCATCATCATCAGTAGTAGTAGTAGTAGCAGCAGCAACAGCAGCAGCATTATTATCATTATTATTATTATTATCATCATCATCATCATTAGTAGTAGTAGCAGCATTATTATTATTATTATTATTATTATTATTATTATTATTATTTACTACTACTGTTATTAGCTTTGTGCTGTTGTTTTGCACATTAATATTCGAAATAAATAAATAAATAAATAATTATTATAATCATCATTAGTAGTAGCAACAGCAGCAGTATTATTATTATTATTATTATTATTATTATTATTATTATTATCATTATTATTATCATCAATAGTAGTAGTAGCAGCAGCAACAGTATTATTATTATTATTATTATTATTATTATTATTATTATTATTATTATTATTATTATTATTATTATTATTATTATCATCATCATCATCATCATTACCCAGTGATTCGGCTAAATTAGAAAATATACAAAGAAAATTTATATTCTTATGTTCATTCAGATTTCTGCCCATTAATTCCGGGTATAGTTATGAGAGAAAATGTGAATATTTTAATTGTCAAAATCTATAGGCCTATGCTAGACGCCATGAGCTAGATTATCTGTTCTTTTGTAAAGTCCTCAAAGGTGATATATCCTGTGACTCTTTCTTAAACAATATTACCTTACGTATTCCAACAAAAGATATGAGAGCCCACAAACTTTTCTATATTAGAAATTCTAAATTCCTTTCACCAGTCTCCAGATGCATTAAAAATGCCAACATGCATGGCTGCGAATTCGATCCCTTCAATGTATAGACTTAGTTTGCTCTTGGCAACGATTTATCATTTATGTATTCTTTTAGGCATTATACTCAATTAACATTGTCTCATAGTATTCTTAGTTATCCATTCATCTTCATTATTGTAATTAATTGTAATTATGTTTATGTGTAATAATTATTTTTGTTTTATGTTTTTGTTATATTTGTGCTGAACTGTAATTGGCCACTGGCTGTTGTACAGCACATTAAATAAATATAAATAAATAAATAAAAATTATTATTAGCATCATTAGTAGTAGTAGCAGCAGCAGCAGCAGCAGCAGCAGTAGGCCTACATATAATATTCCGTGCAGGAATTCTGTATTACCATATGATGAAGGATGAGTGGAGCGAAGAAAATTCTCTCCGGCACCGGGACTCGAACCCGGGTTTTCAGCTCTACGTGGTGACGCTTTAACCATTAAGCCACACCGAATTCCATTTCCGGTGCCGGATTGACTCCTCTCAGTTTATTAGTAGTACTATTATCTTAGTAGCAGTATCAGCATTAGTAGTAGTAGTAGTAGTAGTAGTAGTAGTAGTAGTAGCATAGCAGTAGTAGTGGCAGCGGTAGAATTAGTATTGGTAGTAGCATGGCATCAGTAGTAGTAGTAACAGTATCAGTAATATTACTATTAATGAATTCTTCTTTGAAATATCACCTTTTTAGTTTTCCTTGTTGAAATTGTCGTACCATATTTATTAGCAATCTTCTTCATATATTATACAATCCAAACTTCCCAGGTAGCAGTAGTAGAAAAATAGTATTGAATATTAGTAAGAAACACGTTTTGAATCTATTCCGTTAAGGAAGATGATCAAAATAGCAATAATAGTAACTCAATAATTACTTAAAATGCTCTCACATTCTTCTGATAACATCCAAAGTTTGGACTCACTGTAGTGGTAAAAATTTTGGTTAGGCCCTATAGATCATGTTCCGCTATCTAAAACGGTGATTAATTTTACTAAAAATTTCTTTCAAAATCCGCGAACCAACTTGTCAACACTGGCCATTTTGTGGATTCAGTCTCGTTTATTTCTGGCTTAAAGAGTGAAGAAGAAATTGATTTAGGTTTATAATTGTTTCCTGGAGAAAGAATGTCAAGATCTGAACACACGCACGCCTTTACGAGCCTGGACTCGAACTCGGTAACATTCTTCTGTTGAGAAGTAACTGCATCTACTTTAAGAACGCAGCCTTCAGAGGGGATGAAAACCCAGAGGGTGTTTAACCTCGGCGATGGACGGAAGGGAGCAATTCTGGTCACTTTCCTCTATGTAAGCAGCCCGCGGCACAGTTGGAGTCGAAGCCACAGATCAACTGCATCATTCAAGTGAAGAGCGAATTTAACGAAGGTTTTGTCAGAATTGTGATTCAAACCTTTGTTGCTTCATAACTGCCCCAATAAAGCATTATACTTGCTAGTAGAAACTTCAGACGTTCACGGATTCCGAAGACAATCATAAAACAGTCCCAGAACAGTCATAAATTATAACGAAAATTAGTATCTACATGAAACTATACAAAAAAAGTTACAAACTGTGAAAAGTGAGGAAAAAAAAATTCCACGAAATAAAAATTTGAGATCATGTAAATTAGTTTCGTAAGACGCATAAATTGTGCAAAATAACACAACTCCTGATTTTTATGGATAGTGTATGATTACATATATGATTTTCTTTTAAATGATAAAGCAAATAGATAAAGTTTTGAAAACTTACTCTACTTGCAGCTTTTTTCACAAAGAATTGCTAAATTGGAGTGCGGCTTGTACTATAAATACAGTAATTTATATCTGTCGAACAATAAACGTTTTTTTCACAAACATCGTTCTTGCCAGTCTCCAATGCATACTGTCATAGATCATTATATACCCAGATTGCTCGGCCTTATAGGCTCTGACGATAACAATTTTTGTCAGGTTTACTATGCTGCCATCTAATTGTTACATAAGGAGTCACGTCATAACTCCCATTTGAATTGCATTAGCAACTGTACTGCCATCTCGTGTCCGTTTACGGCGGTGGCGATCCTAGCGGTTGTTCTCTTCAAAGTGCCACCGATTATAACACAGGGATGATCAATCTGTTATATATGTAATCTGGGATACTGTACAACTCCCAACTTAAATCTTGCAGTGTAACTTACTCGAATTCGACCCATGTTGTGTCTAGTGTTGCCGAAACTCTCAATGAAAAAATAGCAATTGTTTTGAGTTTCTTCTGGAATGTGCTCAAAAAGTTGTTGGTTAAAATTGTGGAAACTTATTTGCATGTCCGCAAAAACACAGTATTTGTCTATCATATGTACTAATTAAATTTTCCATGAGCTCTTTAGTACACTGGAATGAATCAAATATCTGTTTGTCAAATGATATTGACCAGAAATCAAGTTTCCTTGTAAACCCGTTAATTTTATCTTGATTGTTATTACGTTAACATATTGGTCTTGCAAACGCGTTCAGTACATTTTTATGAAAGAAGTAGGCTAATAGTTTTTTTATTCACCGGCCTACGGACTGAGCCTGTTTTCAAGTAATATGTACAATAACAAACTTTTAGAAAGGATTGGCGTTGTTTTCGAAGAAAAGAAACTTAAAATATAATGACAGAATTCTAATAAAAATCATATAAGTTATAATACATGTATAAATACTAAAAAATGGCCAAATAGATTGAGTTTTGGAACCACATTCTACAATTGGAAAATAGGTTTGCATATGTTCTGATTTCTCGTCTTGTACGTACAGGTAGGCCGAACTTATATCACAAGTTCTGTTTTTAACTCTAAGATTCTTTTAAACACGTTACCGCACGAAAGTCATCTTACTTCTCTGTGATAAGAAATTTTGTTTTATAAAACAAAATATGTTGAAAATAAATCCTCATATAATCAGATATCATGGCATGGATTTTAGAGTCGATACGTGTACTAGGTAGGTCATGATGTAGGAGGCCATGAATAGTGAAGAATGTATCTAAGGCGTTGGATAAATAAATTTTATGCTCGACCATTCCGAAATGTAGTAATTATACACCTGGTAGCAGACCTTTAATGCATGTCATTAAAGTACATCTACTCATTAAAGGTCAGGTCTTTCAGCCAATGACGATTCAGGTTACAACTGTTCAGCCAATGACAGGTCAGCTTTATACCGTTATAAAACCGCAAGTATCGATTATTCTCGGATATGCAATCGAAAGAGAATTGGCGAAAAGTCACGGAGGCTGGAAATCCAATATTGTCGCAGAAGGTTATGTTCTGTTACTATAATAATTAGCGTTAATGTAAATAATATTCAAATAAATTCAATTTGTCATCTCGTTTTTCAATGTCTAATTTAATTTCAATGTTATCTCTGTAGGTTCTCATGGCCTAGCAAGGTCAATGTGGACATCTGTTCCTCGGAAAAAATCAATACTTTCGCGTCTGCGCACATCTCACAACATACTGGACATTGCTCCAGGTCAGATACAATAAAACTAATAATATCAAGTTAGAAATATGGTCGAGCATAAAAAGTCGTATGAAACTCGCCTATAATGGTAATTAAGAAGCTCGTATGAAAATTATAAAACTCGCTTGCGCTCGTTTCATAAATATCCATACTCGCTTCTTAATTACCTTCATTATAGGCTCGTTGCATTATGTACTAATAATTAATTACCTACATGATTTTAATTTTTTTTTTTTTCATTTCAAATGTGTATTTTCATCTCTTTGTGAAGTTTCAGGGATTATTTAGAAGCGTTGACGGGACTAATGTGATTAAAATATTTTCACATTTTACTTCTGTAAACTTAAGAGGAATATTAAAACGTACTTAATCACCGTGTCTGTTTAGCTCAGTTGACTAAGGCATGTTGTTTTTAAATCCTATAAACCCAACTTCGCAGGTTCAAGTCTCCTCGCATCCCAAAAGGTAAATTATGACAAAATTAAAAATACATATTAGATATGGATGCAATGCACAAACTGCGATGAAGTAGTATTGTAGAGGATTTCACGTTAAGGAAAAAGCATTGAGCATAAGGGGCTGTTCCATCAAATGAACACTTGCCATAGAAACGCCTACCTACCACATAGGCCTAGCTTCTACAATGTACTAGGAAGGTCCATAAAACCAATGCTTTAAGAAATGGTAATAAAGAAGTAGAGGTAGTGACATCTACTAACTTCTTGAGTAATAGTTGAATGGAAAAGTATAACTGTGTGCCCGGGTACTAGGAAGATACTAATGAACTGTGAGGTATAGTTTAAACTATGAGCTAAAGTCTTTATTTCACTAGCGGAATAAAGTAATGTTGAATAAAAGCCTACTTTACAAACGCAAAAGTATTTAGTGAACGCATGTTTTTTGTTAAGGTCAAGGATAAAGGATATTTTCACATAACGAAGCCACATCTTCACAAATTTTGCTGAAAATACTAGTTTGTAACCCTCTTTCTTTGATGAAATTTACCACTTCTTATTCAACTATTACCGCAGCGCCATAGTAGTAGTAATTAAGTACAGCCAGTGCCTCCGTTTATGGAATGTGAAATAAGTAATGGGAACGTTGAGAGCGAATATCTTATCTTTGCCATAAAATGTGTGCGAGAAAGCTGACAACTGTGATTGGCAGATTGCTGACGTCACATCTCTTTAGGAGGTGGTACAACTCTCAGCCGAAATGGCAACAGATGCCACTGACTGGACAGTGTACTCAAGGGCACACCCCAGAAACGCGAAGTGCGAGTGTCTTGACTTTGACGCAGTGGGTAGATTGCTGACGTAACGTGTTGGGTGGTAGCGTTCTCAGCAGCACTGGCAGTAAGTGCTCACTGACTGGCTTTTCACTCAAGGAAACGCGCCAAAAACGCTGGCACTGGCTATACTAGAAATGATGTTTCCCTAATATTTTGTGTGATTGTTGCACCATATATAATTCAATTTGGTCATACTTTGGGTGGTATCCATTGATTTTGAGTAAAATTATCATTATTTTCGATTTTATAAGGATTTATATTTTTCGAATGGGATTTAGTACAGGTACGGTAGTGGGGGGAGAGTGTCACAAAAGAGATTCCCGCCCAAAAGTGGGTCGCGCCTTCAAAAAGTTTGAGAACCGCTGGTGTAGGACAACCACAAAATATTACACTTGCCTGGATTTGAACCAGAATTCAGATGTCTTCGAGTCACTTGTCCATTTCTATAGCGCGATATTCATATTGCTCATAAAGAAGAAAAGTGAAGTTGTAAGTTGATTTCTGTCTTTGATAGTAGTCCTAACTTTTAACCGCACGGGAACCCAACAGTTAAACGACATAAATGCCCACAAAGAATAATTGTATTATGGCTAGTTGTTTATAGGAATTTTACACTGTTAAATTTATATATCCGATCAAATCGATAGAACAGTGACCAGTAAACCGTAAAATGACGTCATTCCGGATGAATAAATATTGGAATATAAAACAGTTATTATATACACCATTATGACATACATCTATAAAAAAAATGTGCACAGCATTTTTTGCTACATATCCTCGTTTTCACACCAAAAAATCTATTATGAATCCGTATAAAAAGTTTAAATTTAGCGTTCATAACTCTGAACAGTTGTGTGACAGTTTAAGTAAAACTATTCTGGATTCAAACGTCTTATTTAAAATCTAATTTTAGACCTTCCTCCACTTTCCCCTAATTTTCTTCTACTCTCTAACTCCATTGCCTACTTTATTTCAGGATTAAGTGCAGTAATCATTCTATTTATAAAACAGAAGTTTTGAAACATAGAATGCGTCGCCGTTCATAGCGCATTTTTAAACTCATAGCGTAAGTGAACAATTACCATTTATTTATTTTTCTCGGTATCAAATGCAAGAAAAAGGAATGCCATTCACCTAGCATTGTTGTAGATGACTCTTGGAACACGTTTATCACGACACACTACACATTTTTCCAAGAGACATTGGATGCTGTCCATTACTTTCTTCATTATATTTCAGGGATAGTGTTGACTGCAGTTCTGAGATGGCTTTTCTATTCCAAGATTGCGATAGGACATGTTTGGAAGACTTCTTATTTAAGTACCCGAAACCCCCATAAAAATAGTCGCAATAGTCGGATCCGGGGACCGGGACGGCCAAGGGATGTCACCATATCGAGAAATTTCTGTGAAAAGATCTTTTGCATCGTCCTTTTACTTCGACCTGGTATATGATTACAAGGAGATGCAGTGTTTCTAAAGGAACTAACCCATCTTGCGATGATGCGAGCATGCGGCACTCTTCCATGACATCCCAAGTTGAAGTCTCGTCTGAATATACACTCTGTAACAATTTAAGAATCGTTCTTGAAATAGGCCTTTATTGTGGAAATACGTTGAATTGCAGTCCACGCTTCCATGTCGAACAAAACGGCAGCTCATTGACAAATGAACTTTATCGTAGTCTGGTGCGAACTGTTGCATTACGTCACCGTAAGACGCGAGTCAAAACACGCTGTGGACGCTGCCGCATCCTGTATTTCTTACGCCTTTCAGTCGGTATGTTAATAGGCCTATCCGCCTGTTAAATTACTATTTTCATATAACTATGTCTGTGTGAATTTTTTTTAAACGTTTTCATGTTTTTATTCGATAAATGAAAGTAGATTTAATTTTTCATATTACCACATTAATTTTATTTTTAATCTCCTTTTACACTAGGCATGAATGGAACTATTCTGGAATTAAAAAAAAATAGATTTTTCGATATCTGCATTGAATTTAAATTTGTGTAGTCACAATATTGAGGATGTGAATTATAGTAATGTCGTTTATTTCCCTGCAGATTGATTTTCCGAACCATTAAAATGATTTTCTACATATTTACAGCTGCGGCAATCAAAGAAGAGACTTTTAACAGCAGAGTCAAACTACAGAAACTGAATTCATCATTCGCCTTTCTAGCGCCGCAAGGCAAGTGAAGATGGTGTTGACACATAGAACCTTTGCTCAGTAGGCATCGTGTCGTGAACACTTCCACGCTTATCAGTAATAAACACAAAATCTCTGCCCGTCTGCTGTCTGCCTTCGTTGCAAAGAGAAGAGGAATGCTGCTAGCTGAAATGCCGAGCTCTGTCCATGTACATTCTACGTGCTTCACTAGAAATGTCAGAAGTTGATTCTTTTCTGGAAACAGCTATAGTATCTAAGGTTCAATTCATTAGTTAATGTTGGACATGAAAACTTTAGCCAAGAAAACAGAGTGCCTGGATGAAATGTATCCAAAACATAGGGTAAATACTGGACAAAATCATACCATAACACTTTTTCTGAAAGTAGGCCTACATCATTTCAAAGTTTTCCAACAAGTAACAAATTCAACACAAACTAAGAGAAATTATTTCTCACAAAGAGTTTGCATACTTAAATGCATGTACACAATAAGTGTTCAAAGTGATTTCCTTAACTCTAGACAGATTACTCAAAATAATATTGAATCACAGTTAAGTTCTTTCTAAATAACAAATTACTTAATCTCTTTCCTCTTCATATTTATGGAAGTAAAACTAAATAAAATAGTATAGTCTCTAGGCTATAATTATTATCAATAAACACCTTTCTTACAGTAAACAGATCCTTATTTATGAGAGAGAACCATTATTGTTTCAATGATCTCATAATGACTGAAAACAAGGCATTCGTTGATGTTAACTGGGCGCTTTAACTTAACATTTTATTATTAATACTCTGTAATTAAATAAAATATTTTAGATGACTCTGAAATCCCTATGGGAATAAATACTGATTTATTATTAACAATACAATAATAGATGGCATGATATAATGCCGAAGCCATGCAACTAGTTGTCTGGCATAGACGTGTTTTCACGCTTTGGTGTACGATTTTGTTCTGCCTTATTAGCTAAACGATAACCGATCATATGGTTGTGAAACCTGAGATCCTCGTTCATATTCAAGCAGTTGTATAAAACATTTAGGTAATGACAATATTAAATTTATTCAAGCAGCAAGAAATGAATGAGTAGATTTTGTTTTTATTTTGCTTCAAAAATCTGGCAGGACACTGGTGGCATTTTAATAACCAGCTGCCAGAGAAAGGGTTAAATATTTCAGTATCTTGATCCTAAAATATTTTTTATTCATAATAGTAATGTGGCTAAAAATTTACAAAATATTCGGTGTTTGTGCGGTGCTGTAAAATCGAAAGCAACGATAATTGTACTCAACTTCTAATGTACAAGATGAGAAATAGGAATATGCAAACCTACTTTCTAATTTTATTTCACTTAGAATGACCTTCCTTGCTGATAACTTAAATTCTATTTTTGCGAATACTTAAAACACTTCGAATAGTAGTTTGATAAAATGAACGGATTTATAAAGAAACTTTATTAGAGTTCAGATTTAAGAAGCTATTTTCTAAAAAAAAAAAAAAACGTTCACATTTATTGCATTAATTACTGTTTAATTACTGATTAATATTTGTCACTTATAACGAAACCATCTGTCCATTCGTATTATTAACATTAATTTCTCTAAACAGAATACAAAACCTCTAATGGCAAAATCTCATTACATTAATATTCTCATTATATCAATATATTTTAGATTTATATTTTGCTCCCTATAACATAGTTCTACTATGGCGAATCCTCGGCCTCATCTCGCCAGATCTCATCTCGTTAACAGCAATCTCATCGACGCTAAATAACCTAGTAGTTGATACAGCGTCGTTAAATAACCAACTAAAATAGAAAATAAAAAAAATATAGTTCTAGTGCACTTCTATTATATTATTTCTCATCATTTTAACTAACTAGCTATCTCAACTTAATTATAACTCTTTACATATTGGATATAGACTGAATTGAATTACGTTAGCTCAAACATTAAATTATTATTTTTTCTTACAGGTTTTATCTCAATTTAAATAAACATGCACTAGTCGTTAAGAAGAATATTGCTGGAAAATCTTTTAAGTGTATTGTAAATATTCATAATTTAAATATGTATGTCACTATTGTATTGATTATGGCTGGTTGAGTGGAAGAGAAGGCCTTATGGCCTTAACTCTGCCAGCGAAAATAAAACATTCTATTCTATTTACTTTACAGCTACTCAAATTACCTACATATATATTTTTTTATTTTAATGTTCAATATTGTTTACGGTTGTTTATAAATACAACATCATGTATGTTAATAAGACTTTTTTTTATTCTGTAAATCATCTCTCGATATTTACACGATCTCTCGAGGTGTCAAGACCCCCAATTTGGAAACTACTGCATTAGATCATCAACAGTAGAGTTTATATTGTTAAATTGACTATAATAGAAGCGTCAGATACAATTAAACATTTTATTTCTGCTCGCTATGTTAAGAATAACCAATCCGGTAGAGATATTTTTGATCGTGGTAATTGCGACCACATGCCCTGCTGGTCTTCATTTATGCTTCACATCCAAATGAATGTTACCTGTCATATGTTCTTCGAACAAAAAGTCACAGGTTTGCCACAATATGATTCGCACATTACACTCGACACGGATCATTGCTCATTCTTGCAACGACTGTTTATTCACACAAGCTTCAACACAGATTATTTGGTTTAAACCAGTGGTTTCAAGCCTGGGACCCAATACTCTGTCGCAAAAGCTTTTTTAATCACAACGAAAGGCAGGCTATAATAAAACTGTATTTTGTAATATGTGAAAATCACATTGGAACACGAGATGATATCTAATAATAATTACACTAGATAACAAAATTTAACCTTTTCTCTGTTAAATTGAAAGGAAAAGGTGATCCATGTGGTATTTTCCACAAATTTTATATTTGCTTACAGTTTTTTCTATTGGGCATAGATTTTTAAGAACTTTTTTGTTGTTACATAGGCTATCCCGTATACTGACCTAAAATGATGCTGGGTAACTTTCTGCGCTGGACCCTGGACTCATTTCACTCAGACGCTAGATAATCATCGGAGTTGATAATGCGTCGTAAAATAAACCAATATAAAACTATAAGGAAACTACTAATGAGCTCAGAATGATACATCTTTATCAAATTATATGCATGGATCTGCAGAGCAAATTGACAAATCCAAAAAATTATCTGTTTGTAGGTCTAAGAACTTAGCCTATGGTTGCGAAATTAAAGATTATGGAAAACTGAGCAAATGTGTGGGTTTCCACAAAGACGGCAAATTAATTACTATCTCCAAGTATGCGCCGTTATTTCTTAATGCAGCATTCCAAGTAAATTTTCATACCTTTACGGTTAACAGTGGCTGAATTTTTTATGCCTAGAGATCTATGTACGCTGTTTGAGTATATTAATAATTCTCTTGTATGAGGAGAATGATTTAAGTTAGAAGATTTTTAGAACGGACTTATTTCATTGCTTATCATCATTGACTACCTTGGATTAGCCCATCTGTTCCGCTTCAGATTGAACGCTGGTTGAAAGCTGGTCCATGGATGAATATATAATAGGATGTGAAACTTACTTAGTTTCCCGTAACACATACTAGAGGCGCTGTTGTAGAAATTGATCTTGCTGCCACCTGTTTGGAGGAGGGTCGTTATTACATCTAGAGCGCACCAAGTAGCGAAAAGAGTAACTAATTACTCCATGCATTTAGCAGCGCACCTGATGACGAAAATGTTCAACTGTGTAGAAAGTATTCCCTCCCACCCTCATAGATATTCAAAACTAACCCAATTTAAAATAAAACATTTACATTTTCATTCCTCACAGCATCTTCTACTGAAAATTCTTACCGGAGCCAACAGGAAGATGAGACGATCTATTTTACACTACCCGATAAAAATATAACTAGACAGAGACAAAAAAAATAAAGCAAAAGGTTAGATAATTGGGATTGTATTCTTTGGGTAAGTTATTTATTGTACAGCGCAATGGAAAAGTCTACAAGAACTACTTAGATAGTTCAATTTATTATATTATTATTACTTTACAATACATTCAACAACACTATTTTTACAATGTCCATAAACATCACTGTTTAACATACACTGCTTATACACACGTAGTATCACTTTAAGTTCACTTATTAGCAAGTTTATGTCTGCCATCTTGTTCTTCGAGCAATATCTCGAACGGATAAATAGAGAACTCTGGGTAAAGTACCCAACACGTAGTTCTAATGTTCACCACCTACGACGTTGGGCGCTGATTATCTTATTTCAGCCCCCCGCCGCCAGATGGTGCTGACCGCAGTTTCGCATCCTATTATATTATATTTATCCATGGCTGGTCTCTCCACCGCTTTCTTGGTGGTCCAAGGATCCTGTTATTCTTCTGAAGATTTCAAGTATTTGGAATTGTTCTCAGAGTAGGGTATCAGATATCATCCATCCCTGAGTGAGTTTAGTGGGGAACTGCTACCTTACGTCATCTAAACCACCCTGCTTTTCTGCCTGGGTGTACTCTCATAGCCAGGAGAGCCCGGTTTCAGCGCCAGACTCTCGCTTTCATCCTCTTCCGTTTGCTATAACCAGAAGTTACATTGCCCAGAGGCCACGACGTGGATGTGGAAATGGAGTTTGCTAGTAGGTCTAGAGCTGCCTGATGTTACGACAGTGGCTTTGCACAGCATTTACGAAATGCACCAATCTGGCATTGATAACTCCGCTCTGACCTATGTCAATCTTTGGCCTCCTTCATTGCTTGTGGTAAAGATAACATACATACATACACACATACATATACATACATACAAACATACATACATACATAAATGTTCTGGCATGGTCAGGTCTTTCACTGCAAAACCAGTATTATCCAATCTTTCCTATTTTCTGCTTTCCTCTTAGTCTCCGCATATGATCCACATATCTTAATGTTTATCATCTGATATCTTCTTCAGTCCAAACTCTTCTTCTATCTACAATTTCTTCCAGTGCATCCTTCAGTAGGCAGTTTCTTCTCAGCTAGTGATCCAACCAATTCCTTTTTAAGATAATAATAGGCATATAATGCAATACCTCCAAATTCTCTTCGTAGTATGAGTAATGTGGTTATAAAAAGAGAACTACAAGAGCTTTTTCAGTAATCAGTAGTTATTTATCATAATTGAGAATAACTTGTTTTTAGTCGGTCATGTTACGAACATCTTAGGTTATTTAGCGTCTGAATTAGATGAAGGTGATAATGCCGCAGAAATGAGTCCGGGTCCAGCACCGATAGTTAACCAGTATTTGCTCACATTGGGTTGAGGGAAAATCCCGGAAAAAACCTCAACCAGGTCCCAACCTGCCCAGACCGGGAGTCGAACCCGGGCCACCTGGTTTCGCGGCCAGACGCGCTAACCGTTACTCCACAGATGTGGACCCTAAATGTTATTTTAACAGACTGTATTATTACCTTCTGGAACACATTGCTTTACAAGTCGTCCCGATGCGCACTAGCTTATGCCCAGGTCGTAATTCTTTGTTTCCATTTAATGTGTATGTATCCAGTGTTTATCGAACACGGATTGGTTCACATTGTGCTACACTGTGTATTATTTATCTTCTTGTTTTTGCGTGATTAGGTTCCCTCAGTGTTATGTTAACCATTGAGAAACGAACATTTATGAAACATGTGTTGTTAGAATGAAAGGTTCCCAGAGTATATCGTTTCACATAGCAATAGAGTGCGAGATGTAATTAGTGGATTTCGAGGAAATGGTTTTGTGGCAGGTGCTACAAGAAGTTGAAGGCCCAGTATTTTGACTGAAGAAAATGTTTTGGATATATAGAATGTATGTGTCTCAGTGAAACGTACAGCAGAGTTCGTATAGGCCAGTCTCTGTCAGATGCGTTTCCAATTCACTGTGGGCTAAAGCAAGGAAATGCACTATCACCTTTACTTTTTAACTTTGCTCTAGTCTAGAGTATGCCATTAGGAAAGTCCAGGATAACAGAGAGGGTTTGGAATTGAACGGGTTACATCAGCTGCTTGTCTATGCGGATGACGTGAATATGTTAGGAGAAAATCCACAAACGCTTAGGGAAAACACGGGAATTTTACTGGAAGCAAGTAAAGAGATAGGTTTGGAAGTAAATCCCGAAAAGACAAAGTATATGATTGTCTCTCGTGACCAGAATATTGTACGAAATGAAAATATAAAAATTTGAAATTTATCCTTTGAAGCGGTGGAGAAGTTCAAATAGCTTGGAGCAACAGTAACAAATATAAATGATACTCGGGAGAAAATTAAACACAGAATAAATATGGAAAATGCCTGTTATTATTCGGTTGAGAAGATTCTATCATCCAGTCTGCTGTCAAAAAATCTGAAAGTTAGAATTTATAAAACAGTTATATTACCGGTTGTTCTTTATGGTTGTGATACTTGGACTCTCATTTTGAGAGAGGAACATAGGTTAAGGGTGTTTGAGAATAAGGTGCTTAGGAAAATATTTACTAGACTGTGATAATAGTTGGAAAGTAACTGTCAGTTGCAGTATTTATCGATACCAAAATTTGAAACGAAAGCTGGCAAAAGGAAATTCAACCTGACAACTAGAAAATCACTATAATTTATTAGCATGGCAATAGGGGGAAAATGTATATGTTCCACCCTTACGGTATAAAGTAAGAAGGCCCGGACTAGAGAAGGAAGAAGAAATCTCTGCTTGTGTAACTAGTTTCGATTTCATTCAAGTCACAACGGAGTACGAAGCCAGGAGTTCACTGGAAGTTGTAAGGAAATAGAAAGCAAATGCTGCCATAAAATATAACCGAGTTTAAATTCTGAATACGCGACGCAGAGTTCAGAGCGGTTTTGTAACAGGCTGGCGGTGTAATCACTTTACAAAACAATTTGTCCGACAAGTGGCGCGTGAAGAGAATGGCTGGCCGGCCGGGCGGCCTCACGTAATATCGTCTGCACTTGTCGAGGGTGGCCTCCCAATTGTAGCTCAGTAAATCAGACATTCCCGGTATCAAATTAGTGATACATCACAAGACACAGTCTGGTTGATTTGTTTTATTTAACGACATGGCATTTATCATCAAAGTGTTCCCACGATGACTTTCCAAACAAATGGAACTCCATCCGTTGGAATGCTTCTCATTTTTAAGAATTCCAGTGATGATGAGCTATGCGAAAGCGGGATACAAAATTTCAACGTTATTAACTATCCGTACACCTGTGAAATTATGAATACCACTGTAGTAAAACTAAAACAAAATTAACTACAGTGTGTACGGGCCTAATATAAAATTTAATAAACTTTTCCATTACAGATATTATGTTAATAACTTGAACATTATTGCATTACAGATGAATCTTTAGAATTTTTAAAATCTTATTTGAATAACAGAAGTCAGTTAGTGAACATTAAAAACCAAATTTCCGATGTTATTTCGATCAATAACGGTGTGCCCCAAGGGTCTATGTTGGGATCTTTTTTATTCATTGTTGCTATTAATGACTTATCCTTTAATCTTCCTATTGAACCAATTATTTATCCTGATGTTACTGCTCTAGTGGCTTGTAATTCTGATTTAAATCAATTAAATTTACTTAAGGTAAGTCCTTTTGCAATAACCAGCCAATGGTTTTCAGCCAATTAGCTTTTACTGAATGAAGGGAAGACATATATTTGGTCTGACGAGTTCATTTCAAAACGGTGTCTCTAGTGTTAAATTATTAGGTTTTCACTTGGATTCTAAATTATCATGGAAATCCCATATTAATAATATTTGTGTAAAGTTATCAAGAGTTCTATTCTTACTTAGAAAACTAAAGAGTTGCATCTTAACTGATATTCTTAGAAATGTATTTTTTCACCATTTCATTGTCATATAAATTATGTTATACAATACATGTGGGGGGGATGCCCCAGACGTTACAAAAATATTATTACATGAAAAGAAGACACTTAGGATAATGTTGAACAGAAACTATAGAGAGAGACTTGTAGACCTTTATTCAAACTAAAATTATGACAGTGTATTATATATATATATATTCATCTTTATTTTATATCCATAATAATTTACATGATTATAAAATAAGTTCACAAATACATATAATTAATACAAAAAATAATTCACATGTCCATATACCATATTGTAGGCCCAACTCAAGTTTCAGTACATGTTTTATTAATGGAATTAATTTTTTTAATAAGTTGCCTGTTTCAGTTAGAAATCTGCCAGACGTAAATTTTAAACGGATTATAAGCTTGCATGAATGGCTATTTGTAAGACCTTTCTATAGTATTAATGAATTTAGTGAGTGTGAAATGGATGCTTCTTATTAATGAATACATAACTGACGATGTCATTTTCAGTTTCTTATGTACTGATCTCTGGCAAATAAAGTATTAATAATAATAGTATTAGTATTAGTATTAGTATTATTATTATTATTATTATTATTATTATTATTATTCAGTGTCAGATGTCTTTCGAGTATAGGAACAGTTAAGCTTTGATATAGAACTACGTCCTTCTTCACATAAAAATGCAGCCTCTTGTTCTCCCTATTTTTCCCTGTTTTTCCCTCGTACTTGATTTCCAGAGATCTATCATTGTAATGATGATCGTACCATATCGTACATATCTGCTACGTTTTGTTATTGCCCTTCGTACTGCAATTTGGATTTAAAATATCCATAAATACCTGTGATCTTCTGATGCTTTTATGACATAGCCTACATAGCATTCCTAGAAGTTCTTATATTCATATGGGCAGCAGAAAACTTTTCTTTTGGTAATCTTTCTTTAGAAAGTGGACTATTTTTTTTCCGTTATTTTTGGCCGGCTAGACTCGTTAAATTACAGACTATGCTACGGTACCGGAGATCACCGGTGGAGAGCTTTATTCGTAATCTCCGATTCCTCCGCGGTGGTAGTCACTCCGATGAGCAGCACAACTGTTTTGGGAAATGTCAACAACGTATTTAGTATCGTCATATTTTTGTCCTGTGTACTTTCAGCCTTCAAAAATGACAGAAGACTTCACGTTCCTTAAAATTCTCACCTTTTTCTATAGAGAATCCAGGTGGTATTGTCGTGGATTATGGATGGAAAAGACATTTATTATACAAAAACTTCTCATAAAAATGTATCCGTGGAGTTCATGTGAAAACACAGGAAAGACTAGTTTCAATTAACTTCCAAAATGAAGCAAGAGAGAATGAGTTGCCTAGAATCTAACTGCACTTTCTTCAGATCATGAAATATGGGACTGAGATATGTTTCAGTGCAGAATTTTGCAGGGAATGTGGTAAACTGCTCGTACGGAATCAAACTGGAATTTATCTGCTTTAGACTAATTTTAATAGTAAAATCATTGTTTTGAAGTTTAACTGCACTAGTTTTTGTCTTTTCTGACATCAGATTTTTGGATAAAGTGCAGTTTGATTCTAGGCGACAAAAATATTCCATCTTCACGATTTTTATGACCAATTAGATGAAAGACGTGCTTCAAATGTAATTGTTTGTTCTTGTGACACTCGATCCAAACAAACAGAAATTACACAATTTTGGCACCAGACACAGTCTCTACAATTCGTTGCGTTAGGGATATTTAAATCGCGTTGTAATTGAATAAAAATTGCAAGTCTTGGCTTGTTGTGTATGGCCGGTAGCATAACACGCAGACCACAAGCGCGTTGGAGGGTGGGAGAGCGTGGCCACTGCCTAACTAACTTTAGTGGTAGGCAGAGAAAGGGAGGAGCTCGGAGTTAGAAAATCACATTAAGGGATGTGCACTACCACATAGGCACCCCCCTCAAGTTAAGGGAGAAAGCCGCCAGCAAGTTGCGAGATGAAAAGAGACAGAAACCACGAGTTAACTTCGTTTTCTCTTCTCCAGTATTTTTGTATGTGTGTATGTCTACAGCTAGATGAGGGTTTGGTTGGGAGGAGGAGAGTGGTTGAGATTTATCAGGGAGAGGAAATAGATAGAAAATGAGGTAGATTGAATTTTGTCGTTAGGAGAAAATGATGTTTCGTTATAGACCGTCCTATCCAGAGATAGAGAGAGAGAGAGTTGTCGGTTCAGAGTTTAGGAAAGAAGGAAGGGTAGCAGATGAAGCCCATGGGAGAAAATTAACCCATCTCTTCCTCGTCCTCATACACTCCCTCCAAAACTCCTCTTTCACGAATAAAAAAACCATCAATCTGTCAACAAGGATATTAAATTGTATTTTGTTATAATTTATATTCCCCCAGATAGATGGTTTAGTCTCTAGTATTGTTATTGTTAAAGATGATGTGCAGATAAACTGAAGTAAATCTTATTGAGTCACAATTAGATTACAACGTAATTGATTTTAGAACAAAGAGATACGTATCTGGAAGGCTGAATTATCATGGCATGAATAAAAGCATTTCTTCTTGATTCTCAAGCTAAATTTACCATCGTCATGCATTGCGTACTGAAATTCACGTGCAGCTAAACTCAATTAGGAAACTGTATTCAATAGTTCATTGTATTTATTTTTCTTTTTCTCTTTCTCAAAGTTATGCCGAAGGCTAGTTAAGTTTGTATTGATAAGGGGCCTAAGTAAACATGACGCTGAGAACTATGCGACTGTCAAAATACGTTTCCATAAACGCAAACTTAACGATCAGAAATAGGCTTTTAGGTAATTCCACTGCGTCCTGGAACTTAACATTTCCAAGGTTTCGTAACTACATATAGATTCCATCATTAGGTTAAGATAGGTGCGACTAGAGGGTTCACCTACTTTGTTGGGTTCGTTATGTCTGGCTACTCAAAGCAACTGACCATCTACAATTCTTCGTTATTGTTTATATAATTCCTGGAATCGAATTAGAATTCGGATAACACGAACGTAAATATATTATAAAAATATAAATAAAAGAGAAATGTAGGCCTAAGCAATTTATTCGAGATTAATAAATTATTATTATTATTATTATTATTATTATTATTATTATTATTATTATTATTATTATTATTACTAGTTGCGGATAGAGGAGACTGCCTCCAGATATGGAGGGTAGCTGCAAATATATTGAATAAGCAGTCGTGGACAGCCGATAAGGGGTGGTCCTCCAGCTTGGGGGTTGGGCGAAGGGCTAACAACCCATCACCGTAAAAAAACAGCTTGTTACGAATCCCTACAATAAGCCTCGGAATATGACTGATTCTCTGGCACGACCACAGCAAAGGAATAAGGTTTTGAGATTTGGCACTTGGAACGTAACTAGTCCTTATAGAACAGGAGGGGTAACAATAGTAGCAAAAGAACTCGCTAGATATAGAATAGATTTCGTGGGAGTACAAGAGGTTAGGTTAGATGGGAATGGCATATCACAAATAGGAGATTACTTGTTGTATTATGGGGAAGGAAACAATAATCACCAATTAGGAACAGGATTCTTTGTTCAGTATGGTTGTGAAACTTGGACTCTCACTCTGAGAGAGGAACATAGGTTAAGGGTGTTTCAGAATAAGGTGCTTAGGAAAATATTTGGGGCTAAGCGGGATGAAGTTACAGGAGAATGGAGAAAGTTACACAACGCAGAACTGTACGCATTGTATTCTTCACCTGACATAATTAGGAACATTAAATCCAGACGTTTGATATGGCCAGGGCATGTAGCACGTATGGGCGAATCCAGAAATGCATATAGTGTTAGTTGGGAGACTGGAGGGAAAAAGACCTTTAGGGAGGCCGAGACGTAGATGGGAGGATAATATTAAAATGGATTTGAGGGAGGTGGGATATGATGATAGAGACTGGATTAATCTTGCACAGGATAGGGACCGATGGCGGGTTTATCTGAGGGCGGCAATGAATCTTCGGGTTCCTTAAAAGCCATAAGTAAGTAAGTTAGTATTATTAGCATAGGGAAGAAAAATTCAAGACTGTTCCATCTTTGTCCATCATAAATATGTTCCACAGCATCTTTATTTACCGAAAATAATTTCTCTAATAACTTTGACAACTAAAATTTTGCTCCACAGTAAAATGTATGTCTACACCAGTAATATGCTCCACAGCAAATTTCCCTCCAGAATCCTCTCTCACAATAATATTTTATTCTCAAAAAATATGTTTCACAGCAATCTTGTCTTGAAAAAATATGTTTTACTATAGATCTACCTAATATTATATATTTTTTTCAAAATCTATTCCACAGAACTCTCTTCATCAGACTTAAGTTTATTTATTTTCAGGTGGTTATTTAACGACGCTATATCAATTACTAGATTGTTTAGCGTTGATGAAATTGGTGATAGTGAGATATATTTGGCGAGAAGTCGAGAATTCGTCTTAGATTATCTGACATTTGCCTTATAGTTGGAGAAAACTTCGGAAAAAATTCCAACCAGGTAATCAGTCTTCTAGAAATATCTTCAATAGCAACTCTGTCCTCCAGAAACGTTTTCCACAGCAACTTTATCCTCCAGAAATATGTTCCATAGCAACTTTGTCGTTCAGAAATATGTCCCACTACTTTTCCCTCCTGAAATGTATTCTACAGCAACTTCGTTCTCCATAAATATGTTATACAGGAATGCTTTCCCCCAGGAATAAATTTCATTGCTACTCTGTCCTCCAGATATATGTTCCACAGCAATTTCTTCCTCTAGAAACATATTTCATAGCAACTTTGTCCTCCAGAAATAAGTTGTACGGAACTTTGTTCTCTAGAAATATGTTCCACAACAACTTTGTCCTCCAAGAAAATGATCCACAGTAATTTTGTCCTCCAAAAAATGATCCACAGCAATTTTGTCCTCCAAGAAAATGACCCATAGCAATTTTGTCCTCCAAGAAAATGACCCATAGCAATTTTGTCCTCCAAGAAAATCATCCACAGCAACTTTTTCCTCCAGAAGTAAGTTGTACGGCAACTTTGTTCTGTAGAAATATGTTCCACAACAACTTTGTCCTCCAAGAAAATGATCCACAATAATTTTGTCCTGCAAGAAAATGATCCACAGTAATTTTGTCCTCCAAGAAAATGATCCACAGCAATTTTGTCCTCCAGAAATACTGTATGTTCGTTGTAACTTTGTCCTCCAGTAATATATTCCACAGTATCTTTGTTCATCAACATAAATCTAATCGACATGAATATCGTACTCGAAGACAAAAGTCTACTTTCCCATTAATTGAGCCTAAATGTCATGCAAGTGCAGCTCTTAAACATGGTGTTAGTTTCGGCCCAAGACTTCATAATAAAATTACAAACCATTTTCCAAATTTGAAATATTAAAAAATTTAAGCTTTTGAAAAAGAAATTTATAAAATTATTCATGATATGTAATCTTAACAAATGTATTTTTTTACCTTTTATTTCTGTCGACTATATTAATGTTTTATTGAATATCACTGGCTTCTGTCTGATTGTCAATTTATATTAAATGTGTATTTTTCTCTCTTTTTCTCTTCATTTATTTTATATTTTTTTTTGCTCTTGTGTGTTCTTTATTGGTGTGAATTAAGTTACTTACTGTATTTAGTAAACAGTCCTTGTAAATTTTATGTTATATTATTGACTAAGACCACACCGTACACGAGTCTGGCTCTTACGGTAGTGGCTAGAAAAATTTTTGTTTTATAAATTTAATTTGTACTCACTAGCTAGGTAGTTAAATTAATAAATAAAATATGTTCCATAGCATCTTTATCTGCCGAAAGTCTATTCTCCAGGAGCGTTTTTTTAGTAAAATCCTGTTTGAAAGCAAAGTAAATCAGTTTCACAGCAGTTTTCCCATGGAAAATTTATTCCATAGCAGCTTCGTTACCGTAAATCTATCCCAATGAATCTTTTCCTAGCGAAAATTTCACGAAACCTATCTGTGCTCAAACCCTGACCGTTCGAGTGAGCTGAATGAGGTACGGATGTGCCAATGAATAAGATCCGACCGCTGGGAGGAAGCGCTCGATTTCGACTTTATCTGTGAGTCAGAAATAATGCGAATCGAGGAGACTTCTTATGTCGAGATCAAGCGACCGTAACGAAAACTGCTATTTAGATGCGAGAACAAACTGCGTGTGAAAGTGTGTGGTTTAGTACCGCGCCATTAAGCACCGATCCGGCTTCTGTCACAGCACGCCATCTTCCAGCAGTTACGAGACTATTGTGTGGTAATGGCGCCTCTACCGCCGATTCATATTCGAAATTAAGGAAATACTCCCACCCTTCCGACTAACGTAAGTGCTGCGTCTTGATGCTATTTGCATGATAAAGCATACTTTCCGTAACCTAGGAAGTACTGTAGTTGCAAGTTTCGTTGCCACAAACGGCAAAGACACAAGAATTTATGTAGCTGTGTTTTGGCTATCGGTATCTTCTTTGAGACCTAATAGAAAAGGTCCTATGGCCTTAACTCTGCCAGTATAAATAAATAAAATTATTATTATTATTATTATTATTATTATTATTATTATTATTATTATTATTATTATTATTATTATTATTATTATTTGCAGACGATTTAAAAATTTTTCGTAAATCAAAAGTAGTACTGAATGTCAATCACTTCAATGTGACATTAATTCAGTCGCTAAATGGTCGGAAGACAATGGTATGAAAATTAACGTATCCAAAGCTAATGTAATAACCTTTTCTAGAAAAACTTCTTCACTGAAATTTAATTATTATCTAAATAATGCACTAATTAACAGAACGGATTGCGTAAAAGATTTGGAAATATTCTTTGACAGTAAATTGTATTTTCATAGTCACGTAGATTACATTTACAATCACGCAATCAGAATGCTAGGAATAACACGGTCAATAACTTATTCTTTTTCCACGCCCGATTCTCTTTTAATGCTATACTATACATTGGTGCGATCGAAACTCGAATATGCATCTGTAGTTTGGAACTCGATTACAACTACGGACTCGGCTAAATTAGAAAATATACAAAGAAAATTTATATCCTTATGTTCATTCAGATTTCTGCCCATTAATTCCGGGTATAGTTATGAGAGAAAATGTGAATATTTTAATTGTCAAAATCTATAGGCCTATGCTAGACGCCATGAGCTAGATTATCTGTTCTTTTGTAAAGTCCTCAAAGGTGATATATCCTGTGACTCTTTCTTAAACAATATTACCTTACGTATTCCAACAAAAGATATGAGAGCCCACAAACTTTTCTATATTAGAAATTCGAAATTTCTTTCACCAGTCTCCAGATGCATTAAAAATGCCAACATGCATGGCTGCGAATTCGATCCCTTCAATGTAGGCCTATAGACTTAGTTTGCTCTTGGCAACGATTTATCATTTATGTATTCTTTTAGGCATTATACTCAATTAACATTGTCTCATAGTATTCTTAGTTATCCATTCATCGTCATTAGTGTATTTGTAATTATATTTATGTGTAATAATTATTTTTGTTTTATGTTTTTGTTATATTTGTGCTGAACTGTAATTGGCCACTGGCTGTTGTACAGCACATTAAATAAATAAATAAATAAATAAAATAAATAAATAAATAAATTATTATTATTATTATTATTATAAATATATAATTATAATAATACCGCAATAATTAATTGCCAGTGTCTGTAGCACGACTCTAGCACTCATCTTCAATCCTGGAGACCCAAGTTTGATCCCTGGCCTGCTCGTGATGAAATTTATACTGGAAATGTCAGATAATTTATGGCGAATCCTCGACCTCATCTTGCCAAATACCATCTCGCTATCACCAATTTCATCAATGCTACCTAGTAGTTCATGCAGCGTCATTAAATAGCCAAGTAAAAAAAGAGAGGACCCAGAAAATTACGGCGATGAAGAGGGATAATATATTAGTTGTGCTTTTCATTCATTCATTCAATTTATTTATTTATTTATCAGGTTGATCAGGAAAAGAGGGCCATTTATGAACCTTGTATTCCCTACCTTAGTGCCAAGTATAACATCCCTCTCTTCAATTATTTTAAGTGACAGCCAGTGCTGTAGTTGTGCCGGTACGGGCCGTTACGCCGTACCGTCTAAAATAGAAACTCGCTGTTATCGTAGCGGAAAAAATATAGACTCGAAAAAATAATAATTATGTTTAAATTAATAGTCTTTAATACACTTTGAAATGGAGGATATTAGTTATTTGAGGAACATTTTGATTTTGATAGTCTATCTGGCATAAAAGTAGCGGCTAACATCTCATATCATTTGTTTAAACACATTCGTTGTTTTATCGAAAACCATGTCAAGCACTTTAGGAGTAATTGTAAATTGTTAATTTCAACTTGTATACCGCAGTGGTATTTCTACAAGTAATTAACACTAACTTTATGACATGGTGCTACACTGATTCGCTAATTTCAAAACTTACGTAGATGCCTTCGCACAAAACTAATTTTATGATGTGGCGCCTCAAGAATTCTGCTGCACTGATTCGCTTATTTTAAAACTCGCTCATGTGTAATGCTAGCAGTTTGCTAAAGAGGGAAATATTGTTACTTTTCGTGCGTTCATTTACATAATTATTATAGATTCTATTCCAATTTCAAATGAAGAATGTGAATGAGCATTATTGTAATGAACGATATCTGCACTAAGAAAATGAATACTCTTCTAGTAAATGATTTTTCTAGGTTTTTGTTCCTAAAAACTATTGTTGGGTCACCAGTGTCAGCGTTTAATTTCTTATGCCATTGTGGCTGCGATCTGGAAGGAGGTCTGCAGAGGAGATTGCATGATCAAAAATTAACCTTGGAAAAGAAGATCAGTACGAGTTCATATAGTTTAGTCTGATTAAGGAGATTTCAACAGTACTCCTTAAAATTTGTTTCCAACTACAGCATTGGTGACAATGGAACTGGGAGTCTTTTATTCTGTATTTAAACATTCGTTTTGCTCAAGATTGCGAATGCGTGCGGAAAACTCTCCGGAAGTAATGGCAATACGTGATAACGAGCTGAAGTCCTTTGTGCTGTCGCCACAATGAAGACGGAAATGATCCGGCATTTATAAAGGCTAATGTGACTTCAACCATCAGCCACTCCTGACTGGGTAATTGAACACAATGCAGCAATGACGCGTGTCCTCGTGCACTCAGATCTTCAGAAGCAGAAACCGCAGTTCATGTGGCAATTACTAAACAAACTGCCATGATATTCGAGGAGACGCACTGATCCTGCAATCCTGGTTAATAACTATCAGTAATGGGGACAACAAGTTTCCTCTATTTATATCTCTCATCGACAAACTGACATCCTACTCAGAAACAAAAATTTCTGGCCCATGGCAAGTAGTTTGTAATCAGTAAGCTAAGACAGCATCAAATAAAATGAAACAGGCAGGGAAGAGAAATAACGGGCTAGTTAAGGGAACCAGGTAGTGATTAGTGTTAAAAAATCCGATTGTTTTATTTTATGTTTAAAAAAGTACAAAACTTCCTCTTTAATATTGTGGGAGGGGGGGAGGTATTTCTGCAGATAAGCCCTTTAAATGGCCTCTTTAAATTTGGCGGTGCATGTGATTCATAGATCTTTATTTTTTTTTAATTCATTTTTCCATAAGTTGCCATTTTCAAGCTTAAGTGCATTTTTCTCTGAAACTAATGAATCAATTTACATGAAATTTTTACAGTGTTTTCTGAAACTTGTATTCTACAAAGTAGACCTACGAGTTTAAGGATACCACACACATGACACGAGACAAACTATACGTATGCATGAAAAAATTGCAAAAAAATGTTAAACAATGTTCAATACTTTTTCTGTCTTACTAGGGGTGAAATATTTAACTAAATTTTGCTTCAGAATTTACCATATAGATTATTTGATAACTTAAAAAAATAAAACGTGTATAAGTGAAGATTGTAGCAAGTAATGTGCACCTGAAGAATGAGGTACACTAAGGAAAGTGGGAAAACAGGTTATCAGTTAGGGTCTTTCTTTTGCACTTAGATACGAAACTAATTAGCTCTATTTTATAGCACTGAATTCAGAATAATTGATTGTTTAACCAACTATGGAAATTTTTGTTCCACTCTGAAGACTAAAAGCCTTGAAATATTGAACTAAATTTTTGTACTGAAATTCTTTAATAACACAGGCATCACTACCTACTCCCCTTAAAAGATATGATAGAACATAAAAGTCCTACTCTTTCAGGTCAGCACGTGAGACTGTTACGCAAACGATCATAGGTTCAATTGCTGGTTTCAAAGAACATGATATACGTGATGATCGAAGCCAATGTCATGAATATTTTTCTGCAAGTTCTTCCGTTCTTTCCTCTACAGCAAGCTTGGGCGTAAATAACTCGATTGAATCACTGCATACCATCACCTTCTCCTCTAATAATTATTGTTACCATAACATATATATTCTGTAGGACCAAAAATTAATCATTACATGGATTCTTCGCCCTACAATGCATAATACTGTGGAATCTTGGCCACCGAATCACTCAATTGAGTGCGCTCCTTGCATAATGGCAGTTATACTTTTAGATAGATGAATTTATTGAGCAATATTATACATGCAGATGTACTATATTATCAGAATTTTCTCTTAAATCCAATGCACGGGTCTTCTGACCATACGTGCTGTGTAAAACAAGTCCTACTTTATAGGTTTCACCCCCCCTCACCTGTGATTAGATCCAACCACTCTCCAAAAGAACACACAGATTAAAATGAAAATAACACAAACAAAACACATTATATAATATATCCTAACCTAAAACAGGCATAAAAGTATATAATTGAGTATTTACCACTATTCCTTCGTCAGTTCACATCACAAACTTCAACAGCTGAAGTTCTAATCTGTCTCGCCTTCAAGAGGAACAATCCAGTCTTTTGTTCGTATTCTCTATTCCCCATGAGGTCAAGACATGCAAGCGAACTCCTATTTTGACTTAGCATCGAGGGTCGTAGATATTTTCTCCGGATATGTTCCGGTTCGACACAATGCAATTAAGTATGTCTCCATGAGTCCATTTCCCCGCACAGTGGACAAAGACGCTCTCCTTCGTCAACAACTTTATTACCCTTGCATGCCCCCAATCTTAGCCACGCTAAACCTGCTCTACTGTCTTTGTTACAAGAATTTATGTAGTCACACCTCCCCTAATAGTTATACTTAATATATGTCAACATAAATAAATTAAAATTAAGGTGACATTTAACATTTATTTTCTTTAAGGTAACATGTATTTATTTAGCCTGACGAGTTACTCCCTTGGTTTGAATTGTAAATTATTTAAAAATAACGTGTAAGAGGATCTTAGACTAGAAATGTTTAGCTTAAATGTAGTTCTGTTTATAAGTATGCACAAGGGTGTAAGTATTTGTCTTATATGAGCTGTTGTAGTAGTAGTAGTATTTATTTATTTAACCTGGTAGAGATAAGGCCGTCAGGCCTTCTCTGCCCCTCTACCAGGAGATTCCAACTATTGTATCAGTGAAGCGTGGTGAGTCAGTGAAGTTATGGTTTTACAGTACAGTGAATAATTCCGATCAGTGATAATTGATACTGTAAATGAAATGTGTTCTTTAGTGTCAGTGGAATGTGTTATAGAGGGTCAGTGAAATGTGTCATAGTGAGAGTAAAGTGAAAGACTATTATCAGTACTAATGTGAAACTTACGTAGGGCCTATACATATGCAGGTTGTATTGTAAAATTAGGTTCACTTATTAGATTATTTTATGTATTATTATTAATTGTAATTATTGTGTTCAATTGTATTGTGTATATAATTGTATTGTGTATTGAATAATTGTATTTGTATTGCAATTTTATTGTGTGTTGTTTATATTATGTATATCACTGCCACCGGGTGCTTGCCCAGTTGCAGTGTAAATAAATACATACATAATATATGTTGCGAACTTGGAGTCAGGCCACAAAGGGAAATACACTAGAGGAGAGACATCCGATCCGTGCTGTGGATTGAACTTCGGCGTAGCTTAGTGGTTAGAGCACTTGGTACGTAGAACCAAGGATCCGGGTTCGATCCCCGGCGCCGAAGCGAATTTTTCTCCTCTAATAACCATTCCACCGTATATATTCGTAGCAACCCTCCTCTATCAATAACCTAAGGACGCGCAGTGCCATGGTGCTAGAGACCCACAATACTTCTTCTTCTTCTTCTTCTTCTTCTTCTTCTGCCTGACAAGCGTTAGGCCACAAGTCGTGTTACGGTCTCACATAAAATTTTCACGCCATCTCTTAGCAGGACGACCCACAGATCTTTGGCCATTTGGTCATAATCATAAATTGCCTTTGGGAGTCACAATACATAGATTATTATTATTATTATCATCATCATCATCATCATCATCATTATAACAATTAAATTATTTTAATTTTTACAATGGAGAATTTCAAGTGATGTTGAATGATGAGAACGGAAGTGTTGCTCATGATGGCACTGAACATGGGCCGCAACCCTAAGTTGAAAGCCTCTACACGATCTGCGTCAGCCTCTCATCGAGATGAGTAATGTAGCGCAGATGCACGCCTTCTGCTCCATTACGTTCCCTTAACTCGTATGTTGATGACTCCCCGCGGACCAGCGTCATTATGATGATTGCCGGATGCCAGATTGATCTCGAATCAAAGGCTCCTCTTGTCTTTGTCGCAGTCTCCACTGCTCTGTACGCTCAAACTGATCTCACTGCTGTTCAGTATCTATTTGCTTATTATCTTAATTTCATGACGTTCCATTAACTATAATGTATGTATTATAGTTGTGGAGTAATCAGGTGTATACAGCTCATCAAATTGAGAAAACAGACGATGCATTGTAAGTGGTATAATTTTATTACAAAACAAATTTTAAAACAATTCAGCTAAAATAGGCCTATTGCAATATTTCTTTATTGAAAATAATCCTAATAATATTAATAATAATAATAATAATAATAATAATAGTAATAATAATGTTAATATTTCTTTATGTGAGACATTAAAAAATGACGTGAATATGTTACGAGAAAATTCACAAACGATTAGGGAAAACACGGAAATTTTACTTGAAACAAGTAAAGCGATAGGTTTAAAAGTAAATCCCGAAAAGACAAAGTATATGATTATGTCTCGTGACCACAATATTGTACGAAATAGAAATATGAAAATGGGGGTTTATCCTTCGAAGAAGGGGAACAATTCAAATATCTTGAAGCAATAGTAACAAATATAAATGACGTTCGGGAGGAAATAAAACGTAGAATAAATATGGGAAATGCCTGTTATTATTCGGCTGAGAAGCTTTTGTCATCTTGTCTGCTGTTAAAAAAATCTGACAGAATTTATAAAACAGTTAATTACCGGTTGTTCTGTATGGTTGTAAAACTTGGGCTCTCACTTTGAGGTAGGAACAGAGATTAAGTGTGTTTGAGAATATGATTCTTAGGAAAATATTTGGGACTAAGAGGCATGAAGATACAGGAGAATGGAGAAAGTTACACAACGGAGAACTGCATGCATGGTATTCATCACCTGACATAATTAGGAACATTAAATCCAGACGTTTGAGATGGGCAGGGCATGTAGCACGTATTTCCGAATCCAGAAATGCATATAGAATGTTAGTTGGGAGGCTGGATTTCATGGAGGTGGGATATGATAATAGAGACTGGATTAATCTTACACAGGATAGGGACCAATGGCGGGCTTATGTGAGGGCGGCAATGAACCTGCGGGTTCCTTAAAAGCCATTTGTAAGTAGGCTAAGTAAGTAGGCCTAAGTAAGTGAGACACAAAAAAAAAGATAGCAGGTGATTTGTAGAATAGGCCTACCTATAATTTCGTGGAATGTTTACCTAATTGACTGGTAGTTGTGTGGTTGTTGGTAAGTTATTCATTCATAGTGTTCTTCCCAAGGGCAGGTCCTTCACTGCAAACCCAGCATTCTCCAGTCTTTTATATTTTCTGTCTTTCTCCGAGTCTCCGCATATGATGCATATATCTCAATGTCGTCTATTATTTTATATCTTCTTCTGCCCCGAACTCTTTTCGCGTTCACCATTCCTTCCAGTACATCCTCCAGTAGGCAATTTCTCCTCAGCCAGTGACCCAGCCAATTCCTTTTTCTCTTCCTGATAAGTTTCAACGTTATTCTTTCTGCACTCACTCTTTCCAACACAGTTTCGCTTCTTATTCTGTCTGACCATTTCACAATGATGCGTAAGAAATAAATTAGAGATCGTCATGCAAGTTGCATATTTAAGCATTATTTTATTAATTGTAATCAAACGATGTTGGCTCAGGGCTAAGATAGAATACATTAGTGGGAAATTGGTTCAAGAATATAAGACATGTGAGTCTTAATGTCAACACAACTAAAACAAAATATAGGCCTAAGTTATGACAATAGGAAGTATAAACCAAGATCTACTAATACTATGATAGAATAAGGATTGATAATAATTTAACATACAGAATAATAAAAATATCTTGGGATGGAAATTACAAGTGAAGGACTACAATAAAAGGTATATTACTTAGAATAAAAATTAATTCTGGAAAGTTAAAAATATCTATTTAATGCCTTCTTTTTTGGTGAAAACTTATTACAAATCAAACAAAGACAAATATATTTAAAACAATAGTAAGAACTATAATAATATAAAAATTGGAGATTTATCCTTCGAAGAGGTGTAAAAATTCCAATATCTTGGAGCAACAGTAACAAATATAAATGGCACTCTGGAGGAAATTAAACGCAGAATAAATATGGGAAATGTGTATTATTATTCGGTTGAGAAGCTTTTGTCATCTAGTCTGCTGTCAAAAAATCTGAAAGTTAGAATTTATAACACAGTTATATTACCGGTTGTTCTGTATGGTTGTGAAACTTGGACCCTTACTTTAAGAGAGGAACAGAGATTAAGAGTGTTTGAGAATAAGGTTCTTAGGAAAATACTCGTATTTGGGGCTAAGTTAGGAGTGTTAGTTGGGAAGCCGGAGGGAAAAAGACCTTTGGGTAGGCTGAGACGTAGATGGGAGGATAATATTAAAATGGATTTGAGGGAGATGGGATATGATGATAGAGAGTGGATTAATCTTGCACAGGATAGGGACCGATGGCGGGCTTATGTGAGGGCGGCAATGAACCTTCGGGTTCCTTAAAAGCCATTTGTAAGTATGTAAGAAGTATTTTCACATACGGATCAAACGTTCGGATTTTGAAACAAAAATTCAGAGAAAATTAACTGGAGCAGAGATGGATTTTTGGAGAAGATCTGCAAGGATTTCTAGACGAGAAAAAATATGAAATGAAATTATGACACAAAAAACTAATTTTGAAAATTCAATTATTGATAACACTCCATATCTATGCATTTCTGGATTCGCCCATACGTGCTACATGCCCTGCCCATTTCAAACGTCTGGATTTAACGTTCCTAATTATGTTACGTTAACAAAATAATGCGTGCAGTTCTGCGTTGTGTAACTCTCTCCATTCTCCTGTAACTTCATCCCTCTTAGCTCCAAATATTTTTCTAAGCATCTTACTTTCAACCACCCAAACCTCTGTTCCTCTCTCAAAGTGAGAGACCAAGTTTCACAACCATAGAGAACAACCGGTAATATAACTGTTTTATAAATTCTAACTTCCAGCTTTTTTGAGAGCAGACTAGATGACAAAAGCTTCTCAATCGAATAATACCATGCATTCCCAGAAGACCCATATATTGTGGGTCCCTATACCACGGCATGGCGCGTCCTCAGGTTGCGGATCGAGGAGACGGTCTCCAGATATGGAGGGTATCTGTGAATATATTGAATAAGCAGTCGCGGACAGCCGATGAGGGGTGGTCCTCCAGTTTGGGGGTTGGGCGAAGGGCTAACAACCCATCACCGTAAAAAACAGGTTGTTACGAATCCTTCAAATAAGCCTCGGAATGGGACTGATTCTCTGGCACGACCACATCAAAGGAATGCACGCATTGTATTCTTCACCTGACATAGTTAGAAACATTAAATCCAGAGGTTTGAGATGGGCAAGGCATGTAGCACGTATGGGCGAATCCAGAAATGCATATAGAGTGTTAGTTGGGAGGCCGGAGGGGAAAAAGCCCTTTAGGGAGGCCGATACGTAAAATGGATTTGAGGGAGGTGGGATATGATGATAGAGAACCTCCGGGTTCCTTAAAAGCCAGTAAGTAAGTAAGTAAGTAAGTAAGTAAGTGTGTAAGTAAGTAAGTGAGTAAGTAAGTAAGTATTTCCTAGAAGACAATACCGGTATTATTACCACAACTATTTATTTTAATGCTATGTTCTTATAGGCCTATGTAATTTAACGTCAATTGTAAGCAACGCATTGACATGTAGGCCTATTGCTTTCGAAGTGTCTACAATCAATGAGCTCCGTAATTATTTACATACAATATTGTCGAAGAATTCTGTATCAGTATTGCGTGTCGCCTTACTAGTTATGGAAATAAAGACGAGAATTATTTTACTGGAGCGAGAATATTATTGGAATACTTTTAAAAACAGAGGGGAAACTCCCCACAGCGAAGAGGGAGAACGAATGTGACAAGAGCGAGAAGGCCGGATGACCGACTGCAACATTTGAAAAATGTATGACAGTGCAAATTGTGCACGTTCGCTGCAAGAGTGACGCAAATTCCAAATAAATCACAGGATTTTTTCAACAACTCGATGACATAAAAAACACAGCGATTTAAAACTAATCACACAACATTCTGAAGCGTTATTAGGCATTTATTTTGGTTAAAATAGGCAAGCATATAGGCACTAAAAAAGTAAAAATAGGCAATGAAATAGGCATTTATAACTCATGGAAACAGACAAAAAAAATAGACAAATACTTCATAAACTATCCCATACTGTACTCACTGTTCATGGTTAGATGTCACAGCAAGATTCTTTTTTAAGTTGTCAACTGTCATAGTGAGCCGCTTGTCAGAGAGAACGTTTTTCATGGTGGAAAAAAAATATTTCTACTTCTACTGAAGTGATTGGAGCAAACTTAAAACAACTTACTTAAGAAGGACTGTCTATTTTCTTTCAGAGATCGGGAAAAACCGATTGTGTATTGTCTCAAAAAGAGGGGTGTGAGAAGGGATTAGAGACTTCAAAGTACGCGTGACTTGTGCGTAGAAGCGACAACAGTAACGGGACCTGGAGACTTGCTTTTAATACTTCCTTCATCCCCTTTCTTTCGCTGGCAAATCCCGAAGTAACCTGAGCACTGAGGGTTATACTGTTCAAATATCTTTGTTAAGTGACATAAAAGATGGAATCGGTAGGGGAGAAAAGTTTACGACTTCTTGGAAACATATGTATTGCTGGAGAATAAGATTCTCAGCAAATATTTGTGTGAGGTGAATTTATATTTTTAATTTGTACAACCGTTCTTTTTTTGTTTGTTTTTTTTATATAATTTATGTGCGGTTTATTTTAAATGCATTAAAAATATAGAACATGTACAATAACGACGTAAAAACGCTAAAAAAAAGGCATTTAGGCCAAACTTAAAATAGACAACGGGAGCTAAAATAGCCAAAATAAAAACTGGGCCTATCGTCCCGAAATGTGTAGAAATGTGTTTATCTGGGCTCTGGTTATTAAGTATTTTTAACGTTTTTGTTAGTCGAACGATACTGTAAAATTCTACAGGTTCAGAAAAGAAATGACTCGCCTGAGTTTTCTAAGCTCCAAACTCAACGCATTACATATGTTCAATGCTTAAAAGCAGTTGTACACACGAAGTCGCTTTGGCAGTTTTGAAATTCATTTTACGTCGAGTGTTGTAACCCGATAGGCAGCTAAATTCCCAAACATTTAATTCACTAATTCTCCTTATTTTAAAAAATTAATTTAACATTGTTTAGGGAGGTAATATTAAGTTTCTATTACTGAAATATCTATGTTTTTATTTTTTATGTTTTGTTAATTAATTAAATACTTGTCTTAAGCTTTTGTGGAATGCCCCCTGAGTACGAGCATGTACTTTTTTGGAGGTGCTAGAGTGATTTTATATACAAAAAATATATATCCTTATTGTAGCAAAAATATTATTATTATTATTATTATTATTATTATTATTATCGTCATCATCATCATCATCATTATTATTACTACTTACTTACAAATGGCTTTTAAGGAACCCGGAGGTTCATTGTCGCCCTCACATAA
This sequence comes from Periplaneta americana, assembly GCF_040183065.1. NCBI lineage: Eukaryota > Metazoa > Arthropoda > Insecta > Blattodea > Blattidae > Periplaneta > Periplaneta americana. The sequence goes on from NC_091120.1 coordinate 55,181,267, forward strand.
GCCCATCGGTCCCTATACTGTGCAAGATAAATCCACTTTCTATCATCATATCCCACCTCCCTTAAATCCATTTTAATATTATCCTCTCATCTACGTCTCGGCCTACCCAAAGGTTTTTTCTCTCGGCCTCCCAACTAACACACTATATGCATTTCTGGATTCGCCCATACGTGCTACATATCCTGCCCATCTCAATCGTCTGGATTTAATGCTCCTAATTATGTCAGGTGAAGAATACAATGCGTGCAGTTCTGCGTTGTGTAACTTTCTCCATTCTCCTGTAACTTCATCCCTCTTAGCCCCAAATATTTTCCTAAGCACCTTATTTTCAAACATCCTTAACCTATGTTCCTCTCTCAAAGTGAGAGTCCAAGTTTTACAACTATACAGAACAACCGGTTAAATAACTGTTTTATAAATTCTAACTTTTAAGATTTTTTGACAGCAGACTAGATGACAAAAGTTTCTCAACCGAATAATAACAGGCATTTCCCATATTTATTCTGCGTTTAATTTCCTCCCGAGTGTCATTTATATATTTTGTTACTGTTGCTCCAAGATATTTGAATTTTTCCACCTCTTCGAAGGATAAATCTCCAATTTTTATGTTTCCATTTCGTACAATATTCTGGTCACGAGAGACAATCATATACTTTGTCTTTTCGGGATTTACTCCAAATCTTTCGCTTTACTTGCTTCAAGTAAAATTTCAGTGTTTTCCCTAGTCGTTTGTGGATTTTCTCCTAACAAATTCACGTCATCCGCATAGACAAGAAGTTTATATAACCGTTCATTCCAAACCCTCTCTATTATCCTGAGCTTTCCTAATGGAATATTCTAGCAAAGTTAAAAAGTAAAGGTGATAGTGCATCTCCTTGCTTTAGCCCACAGTGAATTGGAAAAGCATCAGATAGAAACTGGCCTATGCGGACTCTGCTGTAAGTTTCACTGAGACACATTTTAATTAATCGAACTAGTTTCTTGGAAATACCTAATTCAATAAGAATATTATACAAAACTTCTCTCTTAACCGAGTCATATGCCTTTTTGAAATCTATGAATAACTATTGTACTGTACCCTTATACTCCCATTTTTCCTCCAATATCTGTCGAATACAAAAAATCTGATCAATAGTTGATCTATTGCGCCTAAAACCGCACTGATGACCCCCAATAATTTCATCTACGTACGGAGTTAATCTTCTCAAAAGATTATTGGACAAAATTTTGTACGATGTACCAAGTATTCTCTATAGTAAGACACTTCTTCCATTTCGTAATTTCAGGATTGGACTAATGCATTATGATCCGCTGAAAAATATTTCCACAGCTATCACATCCTTTACTACCATTGAAATATCGTAGTGACAACGATATTAATATCAATGTACCTCTTGATATGGCAAATAATAGACCAACAATATTGACATCAGTATTAATAATAGCAGCTTCACAATCACGTCAATGCATTAAATATTCAGTTACAGCCTATCAATATAAGCGTAATGTAGTCATAATAATATGATTACACTAACATAGTCGTATCAATGTTACCATTATCAACAGCAATAATAATAATCTGTTCCGTTTTAACTCGAATGAACATTCTGAATTTATGCCCGGCATCGAGGATTAGCAGAATTGCTTGTCCACATAATTACCACGGGATAACAAAGGACAAACACAAGATAGGCGGCACACAGAGATTTCTCTGATGGAAATCGAACCCAAATACGTTGATTTGACCTGAAGATTACCAAGTGAGCCACTCAGGGGTCTAAATTTTATGAATATTTTCCATATATAAGGTGGGTGCTCCTGTTATGGCCATGTTCCTGATATGGCCACCCCCTATTGTGAGTTAATTAACCAAAAACTCCGCTAAATTGCAGCAGCACCCAGTGAAAGGACATCCTGATATGTCACTTGATCGTTTTCCATCCAGTCAGGTTGAGCAATATGGCGTCAGTTGCCTGTTTTGCGGTTTTCATGTGACCTCTTCTTATTTTTCTCTGGTAAGTCTCCTTTGTTTTATGCATGTTTTTCAAAGACTCGTTTCATGAAAACCATAGTACTCCATTCAGTTTTTAATGTTCTGTTGATTGGGGTTGTCGTCGATGGCGTATCTTTTACGAGTTGTTCATAATCAAACGATTTTCGTGAAAGCTTACTTGCTCCTGATATGGACATATCAAATGCACCATGGCCATATCAAGTTCATTTCACTTTTATTTTTTCACCTGACAAATTTACATGCCTTATAGCTGGGATTACGCGAAAATTTTGTATGCTAAGAAAAACATCTTAATTTTTTATGGAAAACCCTGCTTTGACTACACTTTCGAATTATAAAAAAGATTATTAAGTGTCATGTTTATTCATTTTACACCAAAATTATTTAATTTTAGCACAAATGCGCTATCAAACTGAAAACAATCACGATTTGTAAAACGTGGAACAAGGGTGGCCATATCTTGTGCACATGTTCCTGATATGACCACTAGGTAGACTTTTGGAATTTGGGACTTATGGACAATTAAAGCTATTTTTATGGGGAAAGGAAATTGTTTTAAGGAAGTCCATTACACTAAGAACGAGTAAGAAAGAAGTGGTTTTGCATTTTTTTTTTCAAAATGGCGGCTAGAAAAATTCTCAAATCTTAGCATGGCCATATCAGGGACACCTACCTTACATCTTGATTACACAACTTTTAACACTGTATCACTTCGGAATATGTATAATAAGAACTTTCTTGTGTTAAATTTTAATGTACCTTTTTAACATGTTTCGACCTATTTTCGGTCATCTTCAGAACTGGTTGTTGTTGGTCTTGGCGCCTCTTGTTTCCTGTATGGGTGCGTTCGTAGTGTAGAGTCAAAGAGTGTATGTGTTTAGAAATTGAGTTGTGTGTTGAGAATATCGTTGGGGTGTGTTTTCGTGTGTCTGTATAGGCTATTTCATATTGTTCTAGTGTATTGAGTTTCTGGCTTTTTGGTTGGATGTGCAGTATTTCCATGTCTGTGTTGATGTTTCTGTAGGTGTGGTTGGCATTTGTGATGTGTTCTGCATATGTGGAGGTGCTTTGTAATTTTGTTATGGCTGTGATGTGTTCTTTGTAACGCGTTTGAAATGATCTGCCTGTCTGTCCTATGTAGAAGTTGTTGCAGGTGTTACATTTGAGTTTGTATACGCCTGTGTGGTTGTATTTGTTTGTTTGTGTTGTTTGTGTGTTGAGATGTTTTTGTAGAGTGTTATTTGTTCTGTTTTGTTGTAGTTTAATTTCTTGAATGAGGTTGCAATTTTATGTGTGTTTTTGTTTACGTATGTTAGTGTGATGTATTTTTTGAGTTCTTGTGTTTGTGTTGTATTCCTCTGTTTTTTGTAGTTTTGTTTTGTCTTACGTATTATGTTGTCTATTAGGGTTGTAACCGTTTTCTTGTGCTATGTATTTGATTGTGTTTAGTTCTTCGTTGTAATCCTGTTAGTTCATTGGTATGTTGAGTAGTCTGTGTACCATTTTTCGGAATATAGCTTGTTTGTGTTGTGTGGGGTGGTTGGATGTGTTGTGTATGTGTGTTGTTGTTGTTGTGGGTTTCTGTATACTTTGAATGTGTGTTTGTTGTCTACTTTTGTTATTGTGATATTCTCAACACACAACTCAATTTCAAAACACATACACTCTTTGACTCTACACTACAAACGCACCCACACAGGAAACAAGAGGCGCCAAGACCAACAACGATCAGTTCCGAAGATGACCGAAAATAGGTCGAAACATGTTAACAAGGTACGTTAAAATTTAACACAAGAAAGTTCTTATCATACATATTCCGAAATATTTTCCAAGTAAAATTTCGATATTCAGGTCTCCACGTCTCTCGGCATTATTCGGCCAGACTGCTGTGCCTTTTATTGTACTCTCGATCTAATCTGACTGACAAAATACGGGGCATCAGCATTTCCAGTGATGATATCACTATTTTGTTACGCCCCTTTGTAGTGGACGCCGATGATACGTCGTTGTTGTCCGCCATATCTCTAGATAGGTTAATTGTTCCACTGACAGTTTCGGGGGTGCAGATGAGAGATGAAAAAAAAAAAAAGGTAAAAAAAACACAGCAGTGTTTTATCACGCTATTGAATATTATATCTCACTGCAACACAGAGAGGACATCGAGCACTTGTAAAACCCAGGGGTTTTTATTTTCAAAAGCGGGGGTGTGACGCCACCCGATAAAGGCTGGCAAGGGATGAGAGAGGAAGTGGAGGGTAATGCGTTAAATACTCGACACAATGACGCCGCCCCCGTGGTACAGTGGCATTCAGCAGCCTCTGCAACCCGGCCGTTACAATCGACGAGTAAATCCTTCGAAAATGTGGCAATGCTCGAGCACTTGTAAAAATAATACCCGTGAGAAATGCAAGTATCAGGTGATTCACGGTCTTAACGAGGCTATGTGCTGATATCGAAGGCAATTCCAGGCCCCACGGTTAAGCTGCAGTTTTCACACTATATATATGCAGTGAATACAATAAATTGTGTTGCCTTAAAACACTTCGTCATTCCAACTCAACCGTGTGTTCATATATTTACACATAGAAATAAAATCTTAGATGATTAGATCAAGGCATAAGGTCATAGATTAGCAGTAGTATTTACAGTTTCTGGCCTGTTGCAGGTTTACGAAACCACCATCATTATTACTAATTTTACGAGAGGATCCCTGCGAGGGGAGTATGGTCCTTGCGGGGTAAACCAGTAACTCAGCGTTCTTGAAGGAGCAGGTGGATGGAAGTGGTGTCATTGGCTAGCTGGGACAAACAAGGCTCAGTCAATGGCCGGCCGATTCAGTGTCGGTTGTAGGTTATAAGAGTGGGGGGGGGGGAAAAACTCGCATTCCTTGCTCGGATCTTCTCGTGAAATGTGGACTGTGCATTCTTCTAGTTGAATCGAGATTGAGTTGTTACTTATCCACTCCAAAGAGCATTTAAATTTTTTTTTTTCTGAGCAGCGATGCGTTTAACTGCAAGACAACATTCATTTTCATTCAGTCCAGCGCGGTGTGGCAATTGCCCTGCCACCCAGCTGGCGAACTGAATTCTGACTCGTTTCTGGTGCGCGCGCATCTAGTGTAGCAATTTCACAAACGGATCCTTGAAGCTGTAGATTGCGAATGGTGGTAGCAGTCAATGTTCAACCACAGTCTAGTATATACAGTCACGAAGCTCAATACGTAGGGAATATGCATCCATAGATAGTTGCTAACCACCAGGATCGCTACTGTTGCCTCATCACAGACAATGCGAAATAGTACCGGCACAGCCTATTGTTCCTAGTACCCTCAACAACTCAAGCTTCGTGACGGTATATACTAGACTGTGGTTCAACCTAGTAATAGTTGATTCTGTACATAGTTACGTTTCATTCGTAATTTAATTATAAAAAGGAACCTTTCTCACATTGCGTTACACATTTCTTCCTGTCGGTGTTAAATCTATGTTACACGATCTGAAAACAGTTTTCAGAATGTAAAATTTATAGACAAAATGTAACTGCAACCATCTATAAATTATTAAGTCAAAATACAAGGGCCCGTCTATGCTTATCTGTAGACGAACAAAATAACTAAAAGTTATTTGTACATATTTTTAATTGAGATATGAACGTTTTCGAGTCAACTGAGTCATCTTCAGATCAGACATGTCAAATGAATATGTTAGTGAAACTATTGAAATGTAAGAGGATATATAAATGTGAACCATTATAAAACAAGGTGTCTCCATTGTCATATGTTAAAACAAGTTAAAAACACATTGATAAAATAACATTATACATATGTAAAGTATTATACAAGTTAAAGTAAAATATTAAAATTAAAAATTATGCAAACTGCAATATACTATGCCACTATGGGCAGGTTGTAACAAAACGTGTGGGTCCATAGTACACCCAATGTGGCAACTCATAAGAAGATTATGTACAGCTGCAAGGAAGTAGACACAAATTAAATTTGGGTGAAATATGTATACCGGGTGTTCATTTCAAAGTGTGTCATGACGTCACTGTTGTGAGTCAGCGATTTGAAGCGATTTTCAGCTTTTATGTCGGAGAAGTTGCCTATTAATCAAGGCGTTCAATCTGAACTTGAGAACATGTATGGTATAACTAGAACGTCGTAGCAACAGATGGCGGTCTGTAAAGTCTGTGTGCTACCATAATCTCTTTCGAACTGTGTTTTGCGCAGGCAAGTGGTACGCAGGGTATTTGTTATCATCGGTTGCGTACGGCATCATTCCACAATACAAATCAAATGCTCCGTGTCCATGTTGACCGTCGAAGTTAATGCAACAAATACTGTACGTAACTAATCGTCGTAACCCTCTCCCCATATCCCGACAGTAAGAAAAAAACTCACCTTTGTACGTGTTTCCAAACAGTTCACATTCCTGCCACTACTGGAGTTACCGTAAGTATTGGCAAGTCTCTTCGGAATGAACGCCGTACTTGCCAGGCAACTTCTCTGGCACATAGGTAATACGCCTCTGTGGAAGTGTAGGAAGATTGAATTCTCTAGGCTCATCGGCTAGCCACATGACGTCATACAGCGAGCCTTGACACACTTTGAACTAAATACGCAGTAGTTGCCATAAGAAACATGCAAATCTCGTGGTTAGCGTCCTATCAACAGGTCAAAGTTGCGTAGTTCTACTGTAGATGCCATGAAGGCACAAAAATGCAAAGTTGATGGAAGAACAGGAAGCATGTAACTTAGTATTATTAAGCAGAATTAGACTATGTGGAGAAAATTATTATGTGATATTCAATCATAATAAGTGCGAATTGTGAAACAAGTAGGTTAAGATTACAATCCTTGATACAAAATCTTCACGGAACGAAGTATGGACGTAGGCGCTCGTGACAGTTTACTGTCTTGAATCTGAAAAGATAATATATAATCTGGTATAGACGCGAACCTGAATTTAAGCCGTAAAGGGATTCAGTGATATGTCTCAAATATAACATCTGGAAACTTACGAAATGAGCGTCGGCGATATGGTTCCAACATCTTCGGTAGATAGACGAAAATTGTTAGGGGCGCCTCGTTTACAATTTTTTTTTAAGTGACAGCAGAAAGTGGGAGGGTAGGAGGTTGGTTATAGGTTAAATGGGGAACATGTGAGCTGTGTCCGTTCATGTTAAAAAGTGGATTTCGTAAGTTAGTTATTTGCTCATTTAAGAGCGATATGCTTGTATTATAACCCTGAACAATATGGAATTCTTTAGCGTAATTGATGCAAGGGCTATTATTTAATGGCAGAGTAATGTGTAAAGCTTTCTTTTCATTCATTTATTTTATTCCATAGATCTTACATGAGCAATGAAGCTTTAAGATGTGGAACAAGTCAACATTTTACAATATTACAATTACAATTTTTACAAATTTTTATAGTTTTACAATTTAGTAATTTTCTACAATTTTTACAATTTTGTGCAATTTTTTTTTTTTTTTTTTTTTTTTTTTTTGGCGAGATGTAGTGAGATGAGATGAGGTCCGAGGACTCGCCAAAATATCACCCGGCATTCGCCCTTCGGTGGGGGAAAACCTCGGAAAAACCCAACCAGGCAATCAAATCAAAGGGGGGTAATCAAATCAAAGGGGTTGATACCAAGGACTCGCCATAGACTCTTTATGTTACCATAGTTAATTCGTGACCCTGCTCAGTCAAATGAGTGGCGAATTTTGATCTTCTCCTGTTGTGTTTAAAGTAAGAGACATGCTCGGTGTATCGTGTTCTAAAATTCCTACGGGTCTGGCCGATATACTTATTGGGGCAGTTTTTACATCGCAACATACAGGGTGTTTCCGAGGTGGCGTTACAAACTTTCAGGGATGATGGCGAAGGGCACATGTATTAATTTGAGATAAGTAACCCTGGTCCGGAAATGACTGAGTCGAAAGTTATAAGCAAAAATAGTTGTATGGAAATGGAATTGTAATTTGGCACCACGTGCCCTCCTTCCCTTAACCTTTGGAACAGTCGTGGAAAAATGGTATGGGCCGGATGTCTCCTACGTGGATACTTGTCGGATACAATCTGTGAGCTTGTCTACTGTTCCCATTGGCTCATCCGTATTCGAAAATCATTTCTGCATATTCCGCTCTCGTGTACTCCTCCATTTCACTAGGACTGGTCGACTGGACACTGCAACTTGTACACATACACTGCTGTCTACTGCATATCAGTCCGTTACACATTACGCTATCTGCATTGCTTTAGTGTAGTTTCCTGTCCCCATCCCTCAGACAGCGCACTGAATGGAATACTGTAAGTAGACAACGTAAACAACGTCAGATGAATGCAGTATGTGTCAGATGTACAGATAAATACACATAAATGAGGTGTACAGAGGAATAAAATTATTTCATTTCCACAGAACTATTTTTGCTTGTACCTTTCGACTCGGTCATTTCGGACCAGGGTTCCATATCTCAAATTGATACATGTGCCCTTCGCCATCGCCCCTGAAAGTTTGTAACACCACCGTGGAAACACTCTGTATATGTACCTCCATTCTGGTATTTGTCTCTGTTACGTAATTTGTTATGAAGGACATTATTTAATTTATTTGTACGTAAAGCTATATCTTTATCATGTTTTTTTTTTTAATTACTAAGTTGGTTCGATACTATACCAAAATATATCATGCTAACCCACGTTTTCTTGGGTGTGGATGGATGTTGATAGAATGTTAACTATCCTCTTAAGTAAAGTTTGTTATGATAAAGAATGTAAATACATAGTCAATTTAGCAAAACCCAAAGGTTTCAGAAAATATGCAATAGATAATTTACTTAAGAAACGTAAAAATAAGCTCTTCCACATTAAACATACAACACTTATACCAATTCCATCCACACCTAAGAAAGCCGGCATTACGGTCTACAGATCGAAGGACTGATCATTCAGCCACAACAGGATTTACTGACAGTGATAGTAGTAATAGAAACAATAGTAGTAGGTAGTACAGACCGATTATTTAGTTCCGACAGCTCGACGACGCGAAAAAGGGGAAGTAATAGAAGTAGTGGGGAGAGCTTCGGAGTAGAGATAGGGGCGAACGATCAGTAAAGGAATGCAGTACAGCTTAACTGTACTAGAAACATACCGCTCTACCGCACGTGTGACATCCGATCGCTCTGAAGGCAAGCTTCTGACTAACCCGAACATTCCTTGGCGTAACTTAATGGACTCGCCTGACCCAGGCGCACATTGTCGGCGACTGTCTGGACTAAATAATCGTACTGTAGGTGGTGGCGGTGGCGGTGGCGGTGACGGCAGCGGCAGATAGTATAGGTACAGCCATAACTTTGTAGAATTTCAATTTTGTCTCTTTACGTTAAACTTTGTTTCTAAAGTAGACCTATTATTAGAGACAGTCAAAATTCTTGAATAAGAGGGGCTAAAATTCTTGGTTAGAAAGGCTAAAAATTCTTGAGTGAAAATGAAAATTTCTTGAGTAAACCTGAAATTTTCACTTTGTTTTATTAAATTATTATGTTGCTTAAGATAATTGACAATTATAATTATTTATTCAAAGTTTTACGTTGACAACAATTCCAAGATACTTAATATTACTTAACATTCAAAGTTGTATGCAGACAACAGTTCTAAGTTTGTCATTGTAAGATTTCTTCTTCTATTTGTTAGCATACATGAGAACTGTGAAAAGAAAACGTTCACCAGTCAACATTAGAAACTGGAACCCATATAGCTTGGAGTGCTCCGTCCACAAAATCACTGTGATCTTCACGTAACGACAGCAAACCTTCTCGCACTGAACTATTTTTAACTATGTCCTTCAGTTTACTGTATGCATGTACTGCTACATTAGGTAATAGATTCTTTAAGGTTGACACCTGATCAAAGAGAGGTTTGAAACTGCTTTCAGTTACATCAAACAGTTAACGAACCATTTCAACTCACACCATCTAGCGTCAGCATTCCGAACCTTGTGCATTTTTCAAACAGAACTTCTAAAATTTCCAAATTTAGATAATGTATTTATTAATTGCTGAAAAATTGCGTCTTTTCGCGAATGGCAGAAAACATGCTAAATTCGCGAGTCGTAGGATTTTTACGATTTTTCGCAAGTGTTTCGCGAGTTGAAACATGTAATTATATGATATTTTTTATGTGAACCGTGTTTTGAACTATGTTTCTTTGGTTTTTACGCTTTTCGCGACTTCGCGAGCCATGAATTTTGACTGTCTCTACCTATTATTAACTGTTCCACAGATCTTCTGAAATTTAGATTAAGTTAGTGAGTGCTATAAGAAATCACTAGGCCTACTGAACTTTGTAGAAACTCATTTATAATATATACAGACTAATGAATAATAATGATAATAATAATAATTTATTTGAACGATCATAATAATGGTACACATTTGGTTGGCACTCCCAATGAAGCAATAGCTTGTGGCCGGGAGTAGAGTTTACATCGAATAATGAAAAAGTGTACAAGTTTAAGCCTACACTAAAATAATTATTTAAATGTTTAATTTAAATAAGCAAATATATGTAAGCAAAAGTAAAGTGATGAATATCAAAATAATAATACAAGAAATAATAATATAAGAAATGCAATGAAATTATATCAAATACATGTAAGCAAACGAAAGTGATGAATATCAATATAATAATAATACAAGAAATACAATTAAATTATATCGGGTAAAACATAGAAGATTCGATTAAGTAGAAAGTACAAGAGCCGATGGCACCTTTAAAAATAATAAAATGAAATGAAAAAGTATTAAATAATACAATTGTAAAATAAGTACAAAATATTATGCAATGATATAATGGAGTAATATATTATATACATAAATGATATTTTAGTTCTAATTGATTTATTGAATTTTGAAGGATTGAAAGATTCCTAACTTAGAAAAATCTTCTTCTTCTTCTTCTTCTTCTACATCACGGTTTAGGCCTTCCATTATCCTGTTCCGGCTCCAAATTGTTGCTGCCTCCATCTTTTCTTAGGTCTTCCTAAGTTTCTTTTTCCTCGTGGTGAGTAATTGTATGCTGCTTTTGGTATTCTATTGTTCGTCATCCTTGTTAGGTGGTTTTCCCAACTTGTTCTGTATTTCACTATTGTTGTATTTAGTTCCTCTACGTTTAGTTGTTGTCTTATTTCTATATTGTGTACTTTGTCTGTTCTTTGATATCCTGCTATTGACCTGAGGAATTTCATTTCAGCAGCTTGTATTCTAGCTATATGTTGTGCCGTCATTGTCCATGTTTCGGATCCGTAAGTAATTGTAGGAACTGCCATCGTCTTATATAATTTTATTAAGGAGTCTTTTCTGGCTTTATTTTTCAAGGTTCTTTTTAGTGTTCCTGTTATATAATTAACTTGTTTAACTTTTTATTTATATCTGTTTCTGTTGTGTATGTTATTTCGCAACCTAGGAAATTGAATTTTGAAACTTGTTCTATTGCTTTATTTTCTAAAATTATCTTTGTCCGAACTGGATAAGAGCCCTTGAAAGCCATTGCCTTTGTTTTTTCTGGTGATATTTCCATGTTGTATTTTTTTTATATTTCGTTTAATTTATATAGCATTCTCTGCATTTCGTCCTCTGTTTTTGCAATTAAAATCTGATCATCTGCAAAGGCTAACGTTTTTATTATCATATTTCCTAAATTAATTCCTCCTGTTGTTATTTGTTTCCATGATCTTATCATGTCGTCTAGATATATATTAAAAAGAGTGGTTGATAATGGACAACCTTGTGTAACTCCTCCTGTTTTAGAAAAATATATATTTAAATACGAAATTTTGTTCCAGAAATACGCCATTAGAAACACAGAACGTACATATTTCATCATTTAATTTTGAAGACTCGTATTTATACCTACTTCATTATCCAGAAGTACTTTTAACTTAATCGGAATACCTTATATTTGTTATGAGAGAAGCTGTCATCACGATTTCGGACCCGATAACGTCGAAAGCGACATTCTGTGTCGAGACGAGGGTATTACATAAGCTGTTTTAGCTTTTATTCTGCTAGGGAACACAGAATTTATTGCCTTAAACTAGAAAGTGATACAGAGACACTGCGTCAGTCAATGCAACAGTGGTTAACCCATTTATATACTCGTCCACAACGAATCTATATGATAGGCTTATGCCGTCAGTTTCCTCTCTCACTGTATAGATTATCATGTTGGCCTCTTCACAATACGATATACTGGGCGCACACTTAAACAAAACCCATCCCTACAATACAGAAAAAAAAAATATCCCGGGGACTCAAAATCCAAATGACAGTTAAAGGGGAATCGCTGGAGTAGACTTCCTGCATCCGATCGCGCAGGCACTGATAGTCATTCAACTGGCCGTGGAGGATGAGCTATGCAGCCATTGTTGTGTGCATCCCCTCCCCTTATTGTTAACTGTCTCAGTCATTATATAGTATGGACCCTCGCGAGTTCCGGATTAAAGTTTAATTGATTCCAGCCCAGTATATAGCATTCATCCTCCGCTGAACGTTTCCCCGGACAGACCCGGATAACGTCCCTTTTCTTGCAGCCATAGCTACACCTCATCCTCCCCTCGACACTTTATCTCTCACCCCCTATACATTGTAACATTGTCGACCCCTGACCGACCTGATCTCACCCCCTCCCCTCTCTATTGAAGCCCGACACATCAAGCAAGCACAGTTAATACAGATCGAAACAAAATACTTGCAACTGGGGACGCCTGATAAACTTTAATTACATCTGCTAATAGTTGGAATAGGCACGTCTTCAGTAGAACTGTTCTTCCGCCAGTACGCCTTCAATCCCAGTGAGTGAAAGTGAAATTTCTGTTTGCACAAGGCGGTCTTGCGATATGTTATCTCAAGGATACCTCAATATCATTTCGCATAATTTCAACAATTATTCTCTGCTATTTTATCGTTATAATCACCTTATTATCAACAGTAATCTCACTAGACGCTTTGATTTATCTAGAGAAAATCAAAACTCGAGTGGGATTTAATTGACTATTACACGATTAGAAGAAAGTATACAAAGATTAGAAGTAACGAAGTACTCCAATACAATAAAATATTAATTGACTTACGAAAATACAACTGTCTTCAAATGTATTATTGTACCATCTCAGCATTACAAATGTTACCCTAGATGCATGCTAGATGACAGTAGTGAGTTACAGTTGCATTCCACTTCAATTATCCGAATCTCAGTAATCAACGTCACTTGACAGATGATTTTCAATAAATCTTAATATTAAACAATCTCTGATACGTGACTGTCCATAATATCATATAGCAGAAGCTATAACATAACCTAACTAATATATACAAGTGTTAGAAAAGTTTTAATTAACAACGATGACATAAAAAATAAACATGAATAATTTTAAAAGGAATAATTATTGAATATACAATTTTCAAATTTGAATATGGTTGGTGGTTCAATTGATGTTATATTGGACGTGTGCGTAATAGAAGTGGAACTTGTTGATTTAGGCCTACATGGTGTATTCAACTTATTCAGGATTTCCGAATGGTGCTCTTCATTTATTTGTAAATAGGATTTCAGAAGATGCATAGGTATGATCAGTGATTTTTATTAATTCTTGTTCTTGAATGCCAATGCGAGTCATATTTGAAACTGCTGTGCATCGACTGGAGTGGTTTGTAATTTTATATATATTTTTGACGTCCAGACCAGCGCAGTTTCAAATGTTGGCAAACAAAGAAGCAAATGCTAGGGACGCGATAAAATTAAACAAATGCTAGGGACGCGATAAAATTAAACAAATGCTAGGGACGCGATAAAATTGTGCGATAAGCAGCCATGATTGGTTGAAATACGTCCTTTCGTACAGTTTTATTGGTCAAAAGTAGTAAGAGTGTAATAGTCAATACTATTATCATCCATAGCATCAATATCATCTCATTTTAATCATATTTTTTCACCAATATTTTATTAATTTTCTGACATTCATAATTCACTTAATGCAGGATATAATATGTACACTTTTGTCAATTTTAATTATTTTATATGTGTTTTGTAACATGAGTTATATGTACCAGAAATCATATCGACATTTTTCCAAATTTACATTTCCTGGAAATCCTTTTTTAAAATAATAAGACATAACTACATAAAACTCATGAAAGTCCATTTTGTCATGCACAATACTATGTACATGTGTTCAAGGTTTAGATTTCGTGTTTCTTAACAATATCTGATGATGCCGAAAAGGCGAAAACGTTAATATTTCATACACAATGTTATAGCAAATAAACATTTGCAAAATAGATAATTCTTATAGATTGAACTTGAAACTTTTATTATATTGAACTAGATTTATCTGAAAACAAAATGAATTGTAAAATATCATTTTAATCATCATTAATATCGTCCTCACATGGCGTTTGAGGCGATGAGCTTACCACTTGTGCCTGCGATCTGTCGACAAATAAGTGTAACTAAATTCTTTGTGTGTACTGAAATCTCCGTCAGGGTGTACCTAAGTTCCGGCATCGATACGATGGCTTAAATACATACGAGTACATACATACATACATACATACATACATACATACATACATACATACATACATACATACATACATAGCCTACATACATGTCATAATTTATATTTTATTTATCATCACGCATTTAGGGAAAGGAAGTTCATGCATTTACATATTTGTTCTCTATCGTTATGTGAATATGCCGAGAGATTATCTACATGAATCACAAATTTATGAATACAATGATATTACTTTTATTGTACATAAAAGTGCATATTTTGCCTTTATTTATAAAAACATCGTATTTTAACATTTATGCAGGGAAACTGCATGTTATGTATGTTTATTTGTCTCTCCCTCATTTTTAAAAGCGTGTAACCTCGTAAACACGACTAATTTATGTTTATGAATTTTGAACGTAACGATGACACCCTCATAGGGAGCCTCTCAAGTTAGCAATTGGTATTCCTTTACTGCAGTCTTTAGCAGATTCCGATAGAACAATATGCAGTTTAACATCAGTTCCAGGAGATAAAGTGAACGAGAAAACAGCAAATATTCTTACCAAAAACCCTGGCTATTATAAACTTAAAGAAATTCAAGATATTCTTGAAGGAAAAACACCCCAAAAACCAACAACATTTTCTATAGAACAGCTCACAGCTTTTGTGCAAGCCCCTCTTACTTCTTGTGACGCAGAACGAAGTTTTTCGCGCTACAAAGCTATGCTGAGAGACAACAGGCGAAGACTGACAACAGAAAACATACGTCACTGCTTAGTTGTGAACTGTAACAGCATAAATGGAGCATTCAGCATTGAGGCAAGCATTTCAAAATCCATAGGCTAAACGTACGTTACCTATTCTTTATTATTCTGTTAAAATAATTTCAGACTGATAATGCATATTTTGTAGCATATTTATCTATTTTTACGGCATAAATGCATATATATTCTTCACGTTTTTAGGGCATGAACTTCCTTTCCCTGATCATAATCATCATTATGATCATAGTCATCATGAATGCTATCACAGATATTATCATGAATGTCACAATCAACCTCATCAGTTCATCATATCGATGGCTAAGAAGTGATGTTTCGTATCTGCAAAAATGGTAATTTAATTATATTATAAAGAAACTATTATTATTTAGAATGACTACATTATTATTATATTCATAAAATTGAACTGTTAACTAGTATTTTGTCCTCGAGTAGGCCTAGAAGATCTTGCAAAGCAGAAAGATACGTAAAAGGTTTGCTTATTTGGAGAAAAATTAATTTTAAGACAGTTTTTTATTCACATGCAAATTTACAGATACGAGGTATCACTTAGCCATCAATATATGATACAACGAACGAAAGTGAGTGTGGGGGGAAAATGAGGGAGGATGTGGAATAGTGAGCTGAGCCATGAGTTGCGTGAGGTATAAGTTCCAGGCAGTGGATATGTGGGGCAGCGAGGGATAGAGAGAGAGAGGTGGATAGTGTGTGAAATTGTCTCAAAATGTTATTTATTATTGTGGAATTTCAACATTGCACTATTATTATATTCTATGTCACTAATTCGGAAATACGCAAAAAAAAACAAGAAAAAAAAAACAAACAAAACAAAAATTCGACAACAATGCAGTCTCTCATGTAGATCTAGATTTATAATATAACTTACATACAATTCTGAGGTTTTCAGACTTTAGCATTTTCAACCATGGCCAGCGCTGAGTGCAAATTCCATTGTTTTATCTGTTGATTGGTTAGGACGTAACGCTAATGGCATTTACGTAGAGATCGTTCGGATTAGATTTTCCAGCTTGTAGCAATCTCGTTACGAGCCACCTCGCAGCGATAGCCCCACAAACAAGCCAACCGCCCCATATTATATAAAAAAGTAAATTTCCTAAGTCTTGTTAGTAAGACATTTAGACGGGACTTTTTCCCTCCCTTCCGTCTTTAAAAAGATAAGTTTTAATCTGTTAAAATCTTCTCTTCACGTTCATTAAGAATCCCACCCCCATTCTTCATCCCCTCACTTGTTCAGCCAACCCTTTAGTCTTCCTGGCAGCAGTTTTACTCGCGCTGTGGGGGTGGAAAGGCACGGGGGTATGAAGGGCGAGACCGAAGAGGGTAGAAACAAACTTTACTACATTCAAAATTACTGGAGTGTCATAATTCGGTCTTATACAATTTTGTCCTCAGAAATTGTATGTCTATGAAAAAAATGAGATCGCATTTTTCCTTTTGTTATTCAAGGGGATTTTTCTGGGAGAGAGGGAAGGGGAAGAACTGTTCATTTAATTTACTCCTATGAGGATTTCAATTTCATACTCAAAGTTAGAGCGTAATTCTATTCTGTGAAATCCGCGAGGCGTACAAAGAAATGCAGCTTGCAAGCACACAACCACACAAATTTTTTCTTGAACTGACCCGATCCTTAATTTTTTTCTCATTTTTTTCCGATCAGAAATGGGTAAGGAAGTCTGGTACTAATCATGGAAGTTTGTTAACCACTGCACGACCCTTAAAGAGGATCCAGCATAACTCACTATATTGCACTGCTTAACTGCTAACTTGGATATCGTCGTGTAGAGATATTAGAATTCTGCTAAGTATTCAGTGTAGCTCTATGTATTCTATGCACAAGACTTAGTTAATATTTTGCATTAGTAGTACCGTGATATAAGTGCGGCAAGAGAAACAGATAATACTCAACTTAGTTCTTTTCACTGTCCACCACTTCTCATAGGATATTAGTCTACCGGTACCGGTACTTGTCTCTTGTGTAAGTAACTATAGAAAATTTTTGTGAAAAGAAGAAAAAGAAACAAAACAAAAACACAAATTAGGAAAATAAGAGGGAGCAGAAGACACATGGATGCAGAGGAGAGAAGAGGAAACAGAGAAGAGACAAGGAAACAGAAAAGAAAGAAGGGAACAGCGGAAAGACGAGAAAAAAAGACAGAGAAGTGAAAAGGAGAGAAAGTGTGAGTTAACAGAATAATAGTACAGAAAACAGAAGAGTGGAAGGAAGGCAATAAAAAGGAAAAAATAGAAGATAGAGAAACCGTGAAACAAAGAGTCAAGTGAATGAAGAAATTTTAAAGGAGAATATTGAAATAATTGGTAAATAAAGAAGAAGAAATGACTATATGGAAATCAGAAATAGTTAAACCAGAAAAAAGCAAAGGGTAAGAGAAGCGAAGTAGGGCCAGTGCAGAGAATGGAAATTCAACGAACAGAAAGATAAATTTCAGAAAAGAGTGTAAGAAATTGAAAGAAGAGGATTAAGAAATTGCAAGTAGAAGAATTAAGAAATTACAAGGCATAGAGAAAGGAATCGCATGGAAGGGAGAAAGAAATTACAGGGAAACAAAAAAAGAAATCGGAGGGAAGATAGTTAGAAATCGCAGGAGAGAGAGTTAGAAATCGCAGCGAAGATAGTTAGGAATTGCAAGGAAAAGAGTTAGGAATCGCAAGGAAGAGAGAAATCGCAGGGAACAGAGTTATAAATCGCAGGGAAAAGAGTTAGAAATCGCAGGGAATGGAATTTGACATTGGGGGAAGACAGTAAAAAATTCCAGGGAAGAGAGTAAGAAATTGCGGAAAAAAGAATAAGAAATTTCAGAAAGCAAGTAAGAAGTTGCACGTAAGGGTTAGGAATAATTGCAGGGGAAATTTACAAATTGCAGGGAAAATAGTTAGAATTGCAGGGACAAGAGAAAGAAATTACAGGGAATAGAATTATGAACTGCAAGGAACAAAGTGAGAAGTTGTGGGGAACGAAGTAAGAAATTGCAGGGAACAGGGTAAGAAATTGCAGGGACGAAAGCTAAAAATTGCAGGAAAGATAGTTAGAACTTTCATGGAAGAGAGTTAGAACTTTCAGGGAAAAGGATTATAAATTGTGGGAAAGAGATTTAGAAATTGTAGAGAATAAAGTTATAAATGAAATTGTGGAGGAGATATAGGCCTACAAATTTATAGGTAATACATAAAATTTTGTGGGGAAAGAAACAAGAAATTAGAAATAAAGGACATGGTAAGGAAAAAATGGAAATAGGAAAACAGTGTCAAAGCATTAGTCTATACAGAATTTTTCAGGAAAAGCGTGCAAAAATTTAACAGGACATAGGAGATGCTCTACTGAACATTTTGAGATAGGAAACTTGTGATCTGCGGAGCCAGCTTAAGGAGAATGATATGGGTATAAAAATTGTAAAAAACGCTGAAGGCTAGAAAATTCATGATACATTTTTTTTTTTTGTTTACCTATCGTCCACAAGGTGGTCCCTTCTTATCGTATTTACATTGTCACATGACAAAACATGCTATGAATCAACAACAGATCCTTTCATATCATTTGAAGAGTCGAACAGTACGATGACGCAGTACAGGTATATCTGGATGCCACATTTCCTGGTCTCTGGATTGGAAGGAGATGGTCTATTTCATGGTCTGCGAGGTCACCTGACCTGAATCCACAAGATTATTCCATATGAAAACATCTCAATACAGTATGAGACCCCAGTTTATATGGATATGGAATGGTTACTGGGATTGTGATGTGATTCGAAACACGCCAGGCATATTTGAAAGTGAGCGACAGAATCTTGTACGCTAATATCATGCTTGAAGTGAGGTTGGTAGCCTTCCTTTTGAGCAACTGTTTTGAGGTACAAAACGGTACGTGCTTAACTCAAGTTTGTAAATGATATGATATGTTACAGTTATAATTGTAAATAATATAAAAATTAATTGTAAATAAATGCAGGGGAAAATTAGCTGTAAATAATCCGGAAAACAGTAGCCTTACAGTGATAGACAAGTTTAAGCCCATATCTCATTCAGCTAGCTTTTCAGAACTTTGCAC